>NW_027414835.1:0-132520 GCF_964106895.1 Numenius arquata
CAGTGTTCTGTACGGAGCCCCTACAGACCCAACACCTGCGGGCACTTACGGAACCCTGCAGGTCCCTACGGAACCCTACAGGTCCATACAGAACCCCACAGTGCCCCACGGAACTTTATGGAACCCTACCAGCCCCTACGGAAGCCTAAAGACCCTTGCAGGCAGTTACGGAACGGTACAGGGCCCTAGGGAACTTTACCAGCCACTACGGAACTCTACGGGCCCCTACGAGAACCCACCTGCAGAACCCTGCAGAACCTTACAGAATCCCACAGACTCCTACAGACTCCTGCGGGCACTTAAACAACCCTACAGGCCCCTACGGAACACTGCCAGCCCCCTATGGAAGGAACCCTACGGGCCCCTACAGAACACTACTGGCTCCTGCGGTACTCCACAGGCCTCTAGGGAACCTACGAAGCTCTACGGAGCCCTATGGATCCTTACGGAACAGTACGGGCCCCTTCAGACCTCTGCGGGCACTTATGGAAACCTACAGGACCCTATGGAACTGTACGAGACTCTACAGGCCCCTAGGGAACACCACAGGCCCCTACGGAACCCTACACAACCCTCTGGAAACTTATGGAACCCTACAAGCTCCTACTAATCCCTGCGAGCACTTACACAACCCTACAGGTCCCTACGGAAATCTACGGGACTCTATGGGCCCCTAGGGAACCCTATAGATTTCGATGGAACCCTATGAGGCCCTCTGGAACCCTACAGAATACTCCAGGACCCGACAGCACTCTACAAGACCCTTAGCAACACAACAGAACCTCACTAAAACCCTATGGGCTCCTACAGAACACTGCAGGTGCCTACGGAACCCTACAGACCCCTACGGGAACCCTACAGACACCTGCGGGCACTTACGGAACCCTGCAGGCCCCCTACGGAACCCTACAGGTCCATACAGAACCCCACAGTGCCCCACGGAACTTTATGGAACCCTACCAGCCCCTACGGAAGCCTAAAGACCCTTGCAGGCAGTTACGGAACGGTACAGGGCCCTAGGGAACTTTACCAGCCACTACGGAACTCTACGGGCCCCTACGGAACCCTGCAGAACCCTGCAGAACCTTACAGAATCCCACAGACTCCTACAGACTTCTGCGGGCACTTACACAACCCTACAGGTCCCTACGGAAATCTACGGGACTCTATGGGCCCCTAGGGAACCCTATAGATTTCGATGGAACCCTATGAGGCCCTCTGGAACCCTACAGAATACTCCAGGACCCGACAGCACTCTACAAGACCCTTAGCAACACAACGGAACCTCACTAAAACCCTATGGGCTCCTACAGACCACTGCAGGCGCCTACGGAACCCTACAGACCCCTACAGAATACTACCAGCCACTACAGAAAAATATGGCCCCTACGGAACTCTATGGAACCTGGCAGAAACACTGTGCGCCCCTACAGGCCCTTGCGGGCACTTGCAGAACTCTGCAGGAACCCACGGAACTTTATGGAACCCTACCAGCCCCTACGGAAGCCTAAAGACCCTTGCAGGGCAGTTACGGAACGGTACAGGGCCCTAGGGAACTTTACCAGCCACTACGGAACTCTAGGGGCCCCTACGGAACCCTGCAGAACCCTGCAGAACCTTACAGAATCCCACAGACTCCTACAGACTTCTGCGGGCACTTACACAACCCTACAGGCCCCCTACGGAAATCTACGGGACTCTATGGGCCCCTAGGGAACCCTATAGATTTCGATGGAACCCTATGAGGCCCTCTGGAACCCTACAGAATACTCCAGGACCCGACAGCACTCTACAAGACCCTTAGCAACACAACGGAACCTCACTAAAACCCTATGGGGCTCCTACAGACCACTGCAGGCGCCTACGGAACCCTACAGACCCCTACAGAATACTACCAGCCACTACAGAAAAATATGGCCCCTACGGAACTCTACGGAACCTGGCAGAAACACTGTGCGCCCCTACAGGCCCTTGCGGGCACTTGCAGAACTCTGCAGGAACCCACGGAACTTTATGGAACCCTACCAGCCCCTACGGAAGCCTAAAGAGCCTTGCAGGCAGTTACGGAACGGTACAGGGCCCTAGGGAACTTTACCAGCCACTACGGAACTCTACGGGCCCCTACGGAACCCTGCAGAACCCTGCAGAACCTTACAGAATCCCACAGACTCCTACAGACTCCTGTGGGCACTTACTCAACCCTAGAGGACCCTACGGAACACTGCCAGCTCCTATGGAAGGAACCCTACGGGCCCCTACAGAACACTACTGGCTCCTGCGGTACTCCACAGGCCTCTAGGGAACCTACGAAGCTCTATGGAGCCCTATGGATCCTTACGGAACAGTACGGGGCCCCTTCAGACCCCTGCGGGCACTTATGGAAACCTACAGGACCCTACGGAACTGTACGAGACTCTACAGGCCCTAAGGGAACACCACAGGCCCCTACGGAACCCTACACAACCCTCTGGAAACTTATGGAACCCTACAAGCTCCTACTAACCCCTGCGAGCACTTACACAACCCTACAGGTCCCTACGGCAATCTACGGGACTCTATGGGCCCCTAGGGAACCCTATAGATTTCGATGGAACCCTACCAGCCCCTCTGGAACCCTACAGAATACTCCAGGACCCGACAGCACTCTACAAGACCCTTAGCAACACAACAGAACCTCACTAAAACCATATGGGCTCCTACAGAACACTGCAGGTGCCTACGGAACCCTACAGACCCCTACGGAACCCTACAGACACCTGCGGGCACTTACGGAACCCTGCAGGTCCCTACGGAACCCTACAGGTCCATACAGAACCCCACAGTGCCCCACGGAACTTTATGGAACCCTACCAGCCCCTACGGAAGCCTAAAGACCCTTGCAGGCAGTTACGGAACGGTACAGGGCCCTAGGGAACTTTACCAGCCACTACGGAACTCTAGGGGCCCCTACGGAACCCTGCAGAACCCTGCAGAACCTTACAGAATCCCACAGACTCCTACAGACTCCTGCGGGCACTTAAACAACCCTACAGGCCCTACGGAACACTGCCAGCCCCTATGGAAGGAACCCTACGGGCCCCTACAGAACACTACTGGCTCCTGCGGTACTCCAGAGGCCTCTAGGGAACCTACGAAGCTCTACGGAGCCCTATGGATCCTTACGGAACAGTACGGGCCCCTTCAGACCTCTGCGGGCACTTATGGAAACCTACAGGACCCTATGGAACTGTACGAGACTCTACAGGCCCCTAGGGAACACCACAGGCCCCTACGGAACCCTACACAACCCTCTGGAAACTTATGGAACCCTACAAGCTCCTACTAATCCCTGCGAGCACTTACACAACCCTACAGGTCCCTACGGAAATCTACGGGACTCTATGGGCCCCTAGGGAACCCTATAGATTTCGATGGAACCCTATGAGGCCCCTCTGGAACCCTACAGAATACTCCAGGACCCGACAGCACTCTACAAGACCCTTAGCAACACAACGGAACCTCACTAAAACCCTATGGGCTCCTACAGAACACTGCAGGTGCCTACGGAACCCTACAGACCCCTACGGAACCCTACAGACACCTGCGGGCACTTACGGAACCCTGCAGGCCCCTACGGAACCCTACAGGTCCATACAGAACCCCACAGTGCCCCACGGAACTTTATGGAACCCTACCAGCCCCTACGGAAGCCTAAAGACCCTTGCAGGCAGTTACGGAACGGTACAGGGGCCCTAGGGAACTTTACCAGCCACTACGGAACTCTAGGGGCCCCTACGGAACCCTGCAGAACCCTGCAGAACCTTACAGAATCCCACAGACTCCTACAGACTTCTGCGGGCACTTACACAACCCTACAGGTCCCTACGGAAATCTACGGGACTCTATGGGCCCCTAGGGAACCCTATAGATTTCGATGGAACCCCTATGAGGCCCTCTGGAACCCTACAGAATACTCCAGGACCCGACAGCACTCTACAAGACCCTTAGCAACACAACGGAACCTCACTAAAACCCTATGGGCTCCTACAGACCACTGCAGGCGCCTACGGAACCCTACAGACCCCTACAGAATACTACCAGCCACTACAGAAAAATATGGCCCCTACGGAACTCTATGGAACCTGGCAGAAACACTGTGCGCCCCCTACAGGCCCTTGCGGGCACTTGCAGAACTCTGCAGGAACCCACGGAACTTTATGGAACCCTACCAGCCCCTACGGAAGCCTAAAGACCCTTTGCAGGCAGTTACGGAACGGTACAGGGGCCCTAGGGAACTTTACCAGCCACTACGGAACTCTAGGGGCCCCTACGGAACCCTGCAGAACCCTGCAGAACCTTACAGAATCCCACAGACTCCTACAGACTTCTGCGGGCACTTACACAACCCTACAGGCCCCTACGGAAATCTACGGGACTCTATGGGCCCCTAGGGAACCCTATAGATTTCGATGGAACCCTATGAGGCCCTCTGGAACCCTACAGAATACTCCAGGACCCGACAGCACTCTACAAGACCCTTAGCAACACAACGGAACCTCACTAAAACCCCTATGGGCTCCTACAGACCACTGCAGGCGCCTACGGAACCCTACAGACCCCTACAGAATACTACCAGCCACTACAGAAAAATATGGCCCCTACGGAACTCTACGGAACCTGGCAGAAACACTGTGCGCCCCTACAGGCCCTTGCGGGCACTTGCAGAACTCTGCAGGAACCCACGGAACTTTATGGAACCCTACCAGCCCCTACGGAAGCCTAAAGAGCCTTGCAGGCAGTTACGGAACGGTACAGGGCCCTAGGGAACTTTACCAGCCACTACGGAACTCTAGGGGCCCCTACGGAACCCTGCAGAACCCTGCAGAACCTTACAGAATCCCACAGACTCCTACAGACTCCTGTGGGCACTTTCTCAACCCTAGAGGACCCTACGGAACACTGCCAGCTCCTATGGAAGGAACCCTACGGGCCCCTACAGAACACTACTGGCTCCTGCGGTACTCCACAGGCCTCTAGGGAACCTACGAAGCTCTATGGAGCCCTATGGATCCTTACGGAACAGTACGGGCCCCTTCAGACCCCTGCGGGCACTTATGGAAACCTACAGGACCCTACGGAACTGTACGAGACTCTACAGGCCCTAAGGGAACACCACAGGCCCCTACGGAACCCTACACAACCCTCTGGAAACTTATGGAACCCCTACAAGCTCCTACTAACCCCTGCGAGCACTTACACAACCCTACAGGTCCCTACGGCAATCTACGGGACTCTATGGGCCCCTAGGGAACCCTATAGATTTCGATGGAACCCTACCAGCCCCTCTGGAACCCTACAGAATACTCCAGGACCCGACAGCACTCTACAAGACCCTTAGCAACACAACAGAACCTCACTAAAACCATATTGGGCTCCTACAGAACACTGCAGGTGCCTACGGAAACCCTACAGACCCCTACGGAACCCTACAGACACCTGCGGGCACTTACGGAACCCTGCAGGTCCCTACGGAACCCTACAGGTCCATACAGAACCCCACAGTGCCCCACGGAACTTTATGGAACCCTACCAGCCCCTACGGAAGCCTAAAGACCCTTGCAGGCAGTTACGGAACGGTACAGGGCCCTAGGGAACTTTACCAGCCACTACGGAACTCTACGGGCCCCTACGGAACCCTGCAGAACCCCTGCAGAACCTTACAGAATCCCACAGACTCCTACAGACTCCTGCGGGCACTTAAACAACCCTACAGGCCCCTACGGAACACTGCCAGCCCCTATGGAAGGAACCCTACGGGCCCCTACAGAACACTACTGGCTCCTGCGGTACTCCAGAGGCCTCTAGGGAACCTACGAAGCTCTACGGAGCCCTATGGATCCTTACGGAACAGTACGGGCCCCTTCAGACCTCTGCGGGCACTTATGGAAACCTACAGGACCCTATGGAACTGTACGAGACTCTACAGGCCCCTAGGGAACACCACAGGCCCCTACGGAACCCTACACAACCCTCTGGAAACTTATGGAACCCTACAAGCTCCTACTAATCCCTGCGAGCACTTACACAACCCTACAGGTCCCTACGGAAATCTACGGGACTCTATGGGCCCCTAGGGAACCCTATAGATTTCGATGGAACCCTATGAGGCCCTCTGGAACCCTACAGAATACTCCAGGACCCGACAGCACTCTACAAGACCCTTAGCAACACAACGGAACCTCACTAAAACCATATGGGCTCCTACAGAACACTGCAGGTGCCTACGGAACCCTACAGACCCCTACGGAACCCTACAGACACCTGCGGGCACTTACGGAACCCTGCAGGCCCCTACGGAACCCTACAGGTCCATACAGAACCCCACAGTGCCCCACGGAACTTTATGGAACCCTACCAGCCCCTACGGAAGCCTAAAGACCCTTGCAGGCAGTTACGGAACGGTACAGGGCCCTAGGGAACTTTACCAGCCACTACGGAACTCTAGGGGCCCCTACGGAACCCTGCAGAACCCTGCAGAACCTTACAGAATCCCACAGACTCCTACAGACTTCTGCGGGCACTTACACAACCCTACAGGTCCCTACGGAAATCTACGGGACTCTATGGGCCCCTAGGGAACCCTATAGATTTCGATGGAACCCTATGAGGCCCTCTGGAACCCTACAGAATACTCCAGGACCCGACAGCACTCTACAAGACCCTTAGCAACACAACGGAACCTCACTAAAACCCTATGGGCTCCTACAGACCACTGCAGGCGCCTACGGAACCCTACAGACCCCTACAGAATACTACCAGCCACTACAGAAAAATATGGCCCCTACGGAACTCTACGGAACCTGGCAGAAACACTGTGCGCCCCTACAGGCCCTTGCGGGCACTTGCAGAACTCTGCAGGAACCCACGGAACTTTATGGAACCCTACCAGCCCCTACGGAAGCCTAAAGACCCTTGCAGGCAGTTACGGAACGGTACAGGGCCCTAGGGAACTTTACCAGCCACTACGGAACTCTAGGGGCCCCTACGGAACCCTGCAGAACCCTGCAGAACCTTACAGAATCCCACAGACTCCTACAGACTTCTGCGGGCACTTACACAACCCTACAGGTCCCTACGGAAATCTACGGGACTCTATGGGCCCCTAGGGAACCCTATAGATTTCGATGGAACCCTATGAGGCCCTCTGGAACCCTACAGAATACTCCAGGACCCGACAGCACTCTACAAGACCCTTAGCAACACAACGGAACCTCACTAAAACCCTATGGGCTCCTACAGACCACTGCAGGCGCCTACGGAACCCTACAGACCCCTACAGAATACTACCAGCCACTACAGAAAAATATGGCCCCTACGGAACTCTACGGAACCTGGCAGAAACACTGTGCGCCCCTACAGGCCCTTGCGGGCACTTGCAGAACTCTGCAGGAACCCACGGAACTTTATGGAACCCTACCAGCCCCTACGGAAGCCTAAAGAGCCTTGCAGGCAGTTACGGAACGGTACAGGGCCCTAGGGAACTTTACCAGCCACTACGGAACTCTACGGGCCCCTACGGAACCCTGCAGAACCCTCCAGAACCTTACAGAATCCCACAGACTCCTACAGACTCCTGTGGGCACTTACTCAACCCTAGAGGACCCTACGGAACACTGCCAGCTCCTATGGAAGGAACCCTACGGGCCCCTACAGAACACTACTGGCTCCTGCGGTACTCCAGAGGCCTCTAGGGAACCTACGAAGCTCTACGGAACCCTATGGATCCTTACGGCACAGTACGGGCCCCTTCAGACCTCTGCGGGCGCTTATGGAAACCTACAGGACCCTACGGAACTGTACGAGACTCTACAGGCCCCTAGGGAACACCACAGGCCCCTACGGAACCCTACACAACCCTCCGGAAACATATGGCACCCTACAAGCTCCTACCAACCCCTGCGGGCACTTACACAACCCTACAGGCCCCTACGGAAATCTATGGGACTCTACGGGCCCCTAGGGAACCCTATAGATTTCGATGGAACCCTATTTGGCCCTCTGGAACCCTACAGAATACTCCAGGACCCGACAGCACTCTACAAGACCCTTAGCAACACAACGGAACCTCACTAAAACCCTATGGGCTCCTACAGAACACTGCAGGTGCCTACGGAACCCTACAGACCCGTACAGACACCTACGGGCACTTACAGAACACTGCAGGCCCCTACGGAACCCTACAGGTCCATACAGAACCCCACAGGGCCCTACGGAACTTTACCAGCCACTACGGAACTCTACGGGCCCCTACGGAACCCTGCAGAACCCTGCGGAACCTTACAGAATCCCACAGACTCCTACAGACTTCTGCGGGCACTTAAACAACCCTACAGGCCCCTACGGAACACTGCCAGCCCCTATGGAAGGAACCCTACGGGCCCCTACAGAACACTACTGGCTCCTGCGGTACTCCACAGGCCTCTAGGGAACCTACGAAGCTCTACGGAGCCCTATGGATCCTTACGGAACAGTACGGGCCCCTTCAGACCTCTGCGGGCACTTATGGAAACCTACAGGACCCTACGGAACTGTACGAGACTCTACAGGCCCCTAGGGAACACCACAGGCCCCTACGGAACCCTACACAACCCTCTGGAAACTTATGGAACCCTACAAGCTCCTACTAACCCCTGCGAGCACTTACACAACCCTACAGGTCCCTACGGCAATCTACGGGACTCTATGGGCCCCTAGGGTACCCTATAGATTTCGATGGAACCCTATGAGGCCCTCTGGAACCCTACAGAATACTCCAGGACCCGACAGCACTCTACAAGACCCTTAGCAACACAACAGAACCTCACTAAAACCATATGGGCTCCTACAGAACACTGCAGGTGCCTACGGAACCCTACAGACCCCTACGGAACCCTACAGACACCTGCGGGCACTTACGGAACCCTGCAGGCCCCTACGGAACCCTACAGGTCCATACAGAACCCCACAGTGCCCCACGGAACTTTATGGAACCCTACCAGCCCCTACGGAAGCCTAAAGACCCTTGCAGGCAGTTACGGAACGGTACAGGGCCCTAGGGAACTTTACCAGCCACTACGGAACTCTACGGGCCCCTACGGAACCCTGCAGAACCCTCCAGAACCTTACAGAATCCCACAGACTCCTACAGACTCCTGTGGGCACTTACTCAACCCTAGAGGACCCTACGGAACACTGCCAGCTCCTATGGAAGGAACCCTACGGGCCCCTACAGAACACTACTGGCTCCTGCGGTACTCCAGAGGCCTCTAGGGAACCTACGAAGCTCTACGGAACCCTATGGATCCTTACGGAACAGTACGGGCCCCTTCAGACCTCTGCGGGCGCTTATGGAAACCTACAGGACCCTACGGAACTGTACGAGACTCTACAGGCCCCTAGGGAACACCACAGGCCCCTACGGAACCCTACACAACCCTCCGGAAACATATGGCACCCTACAAGCTCCTACCAACCCCTGCGGGCACTTACACAACCCTACAGGCCCCTACGGAAATCTATGGGACTCTACGGGCCCCTAGGGAACCCTTCAGATTTCGATGGAACCCTATTTGGCCCTCTGGAACCCTACAGAATACTCCAGGACCCGACAGCACTCTACAAGACCCTTAGCAACACAACGGAACCTCACTAAAACCCTATGGGCTCCTACAGAATACTGCAGGTGCCTACGGAACCCTACAGACCCGTACAGACACCTACGGGCACTTACAGAACACTGCAGGCCCCTACGGAACCCTACAGGTCCATACAGAACCCCACAGGGCCCTACGGAACTTTACCAGCCACTACGGAACTCTACGGGCCCCTACGGAACCCTGCAGAACCTTACAGAATCCCACGGATTCCTACAGACTCCTGCGGGCACTTACTCAACACTAGAGGACCCTATGGAACACTGCCAGCTCCTATGGAAGGAACCCTACGGGCCCCTACAGAACACTACTGGCTCCTGCGGTACTCCAGAGGCCTCTAGGGAACCTACGAAGCTCTACGGAGCCCTATGGATCCTTACGGAACAGTACGGGCCCCTTCAGACCTCTGCGGGCGCTTATGGAAACCTACAGGACCCTACCGAACCTGTACGAGACTCTACAGGCCCCTAGGGAACACCACAGGCCCCTACGGAACCCTACACAACCCTCCGGAAACATATGGCACCCTACAAGCTCCTACCAACCCCTGCGGGCACTTACACAACCCTACAGGCCCCTACGGAAATCTACGGGACTCTACGGGCCCCTAGGGAACCCTTCAGATTTCGACGGAACCCTACCAGCCCCTCTGGAACCCTACAGAATACTCCAGGACCCGACAGCACTCTACAAGACCCTTAGCAACACAACGGAACCTCACTAAAACCCTATGGGCTCCTACAGAACACTGCAGGTGCCTACGGAACCCTACAGACCCCTACGGAACCCTACAGACACCTGCGGGCACTTACAGAACACTGCAGGCCCCTACGGAACCCTACAGGTCCATACAGAACCCCACAGTGCCCCACGGAACTTTATGGAACCCTACCAGCCCCTACGGAAGCCTAAAGACCCTTGCAGGCAGTTACGGAACGGTACAGGGCCCTAGGGAACTTTACCAGCCACTACGGAGCTCTACGGGCCCCTACGGAACCCTGCAGAACCCTCCGGAACCTTACAGAATCCCACAGACTCCTACAGACTTCTGCGGGCACTTACACAACCCTACAGGCCCCTACGGAACACTGCCAGCTCCTATGGAAGGAACCCTACGGGCCCCTACAGAAAACTACTGGCTCCTGCGGTACTCCACAGGCCTCTAGGGAACCTATGAAGCTCTACGGAGCCCTATGGATCCTTACGGAACAGTACGGGCCCCTTCAGACCTCTGCGGGCACTTATGGAAACCTACAGGACCCTACCGAACCTGTACGAGACTCTACAGGCCCCTAGGGAACACCACAGGCCCCTACGGAACCCTACACAACCCTCCGGAAACATATGGCACCCTACAAGCTCCTACCAACCCCTGCGGGCACTTACACAACCCTACAGGCCCCTACGGAAATCTACGGGACTCTACGGGCCCCTAGGGAACCCTTCAGATTTCGACGGAACCCTACCAGCCCCTCTGGAACCCTACAGAATACTCCAGGACCCGACAGCACTCTACAAGACCCTTAGCAACACAACGGAACCTCACTAAAACCCTATGGGCTCCTACAGAACACTGCAGGTGCCTACGGAACCCTACAGACCCCTACGGAACCCTACAGACACCTGCGGGCACTTACAGAACACTGCAGGCCCCTACGGAACCCTACAGGTCCATACAGAACCCCACAGTGCCCCACGGAAGTTTATGGAACCCTACCAGCCCCTACGGAAGCCTAAAGACCCTTGCAGGCAGTTACGGAACGGTACAGGGCCCTAGGGAACTTTACCAGCCACTACGGAGCTCTACGGGCCCCTACGGAACCCTGCAGAACCCTCCGGAACCTTACAGAATCCCACAGACTCCTACAGACTTCTGCGGGCACTTACACAACCCTACAGGCCCCTACGGAACACTGCCAGCTCCTATGGAAGGAACCCTACGGGCCCCTACAGAAAACTACTGGCTCCTGCGGTACTCCACAGGCCTCTAGGGAACCTATGAAGCTCTACGGAGCCCTATGGATCCTTACGGAACAGTACGGGCCCATTCAGACCTCTGCGGGCACTTATGGAAACCTACAGGACCCTACGGAACTGTACGAGACTCTACAGGCCCCTAGGGAACACCACAGGCCCCTACGGAACCGTACGAGACTCTACAGCCCCTTAGGGAACACCACAGGCCCCTACGGAACCCTACACAACCCTCTGAAAACTTATGGAACCCTACAAGCTCCTACCAACCCCTGCGAGCACTTACACAACCCTACAGGTCCCTACGGAAATCTACGGGACTCTATGGGCCCCTAGGGAACCCTACAGATTTCGACGGAACCCTACGAGCCCCTCTGGAACCCTACAGAATACTCCAGGACCCGACAGCACTCTACAAGACCCTTAGCAACACAACGGAACCTCACTAAAACCCTATGGGCTCCTACAGACCACTGCAGGCGCCTACGGAACCCTACAGACCCCTACAGAATACTACCAGCCACTACAGAAAAATATGGCCCCTACGGAACTCTACGGAACCTGGCAGAAACACTGTGCGCCCCTACAGGCCCTTGCGGGCACTTGCAGAACTCTGCAGGAACCCACGGAACTTTATGGAACCCTACCAGCCCCTACGGAAGCCTAAAGACCCTTGCAGGCAGTTACGGAACGGTACAGGGCCCTACGGAACTTTACCAGCCACTACGGAACTCTACGGGCCCCTACGGAACCCTGCAGAACCCTCCAGAACCTTACAGAATCCCACGGATTCCTACAGACTCCTGCGGGCACTTACTCAACCCTAGAGGACCCTACGGAACACTGCCAGCTCCTATGGAAGGAACCCTACGGGCCCCTACAGAACACTACTGGCTCCTGCGGTACTCCACAGGCCTCTAGGGAACCTACGAAGCTCTACGGAACCCTATGGATCCTTACGGAACAGTACGGGCCCCTTCAGACCTCTGCGGGCACTTATGGAAACCTACAGGACCCTACGGAACTGTACGAGACTCTACAGGCCCCTAGGGAACACCACAGGCCCCTACGGAACCGTACGAGACTCTACAGGCCCTTAGGGAACACCACAGGCCCCTACGGAACCCTACACAACCCTCTGGAAACTTATGGAACCCTACAAGCTCCTACCAACCCCTGCGAGCACTTACACAACCCTACAGGTCCCTACGGCAATCTACGGGACTCTATGGGCCCCTAGGGAACCCTACAGATTTCGATGGAACCCTACGAGGCCCTCTGGAACCCTACAGAATACTCCAGGACCCGACAGCACTCTACAAGATCCTTAGCAACACAACGGAACCTCACTAAAACCCTATGGGCTCCTACAGAACACTGTAGGTGCCTACAGAACCCTACAGACCCCTACGGAACACTACCAGCCACTACAGAAAAATATGGCCCCTACGGAACTCTACGGAACCTGGCAGAAACACTGTGGGCCCCTACAGGCCCTTGCGGGCACTTGCAGAACTCTGCAGGAACCCACGGAACTTTATGGAACCCTGCCAGCCCCTACGGAAGCCTAAAGACCCTTGCAGGCAGTTACGGAACGGTACAGGGCCCTAGGGAACTTTACCAGCCACTATGGAACTCTACGGGCCCCTACGGAACCCTGCAGAACCCTCCAGAACCTTACAGAATTCCACCGATTCCTACAGACTCCTGCGGGCACTTACTCAACCCTAGAGGACCCTACGGAACACTACTGGCTCCTGCGGTACTCCAGAGGCCTCTAGGGAACCTACGAAGCTCTACGGAACCCTATGGATCCTTACGGAACAGTACGGGCCCCTTCAGACCTCTGCGGGCGCTTATGGAAACCTACAGGACCCTACGGAACTGTACGAGACTCTACAGGCCCCTAGGGAACACCACAGGCCCCTACGGAACCCTACACAACCCTCCGGAAACATATGGCACCCTACAAGCTCCTACCAACCCCTGCGGGCACTTACACAACCCTACAGGCCCCTACGGAAATCTACGGGACTCTACGGGCCCCTAGGGAACCCTTCAGATTTCGACGGAACCCTACCAGCCCCTCTGGAACCCTACAGAATACTCCAGGACCCGACAGCACTCTACAAGACCCTTAGCAACACAACGGAACCTCACTAAAACCCTATGGGCTCCTACAGAACACTGCAGGTGCCTACGGAACCCTACAGACCCCTACGGAACCCTACAGACACCTGCGGGCACTTACGGAACCCTGCAGGCCCCTACGGAACCCTACAGGTCCATACAGAACCCCACAGTGCCCCACGGAACTTTATGGAACCCTACCAGCCCCTACGGAAGCCTAAAGACCCTTGCAGGCAGTTACGGAACGGTACAGGGCCCTAGGGAACTTTACCAGCCACTACGGAGCTCTACGGGCCCCTACGGAACCCTGCAGAACCCTCCGGAACCTTACAGAATCCCACAGACTCCTACAGACTTCTGCGGGCACTTACACAACCCTACAGGCCCCTACGGAACACTGCCAGCCCCTATGGAAGGAACCCTACGGGCCCCTACAGAAAACTACTGGCTCCTGCGGTACTCCACAGGCCTCTAGGGAACCTACGAAGCTCTACGGAGCCCTATGGATCCTTACGGAACAGTACGGGCCCATTCAGACCTCTGCGGGCACTTATGGAAACCTACAGGACCCTACGGAACTGTACGAGACTCTACAGGCCCCTAGGGAACACCACAGGCCCCTACGGAACCGTACGAGACTCTACAGCCCCTTAGGGAACACCACAGGCCCCTACGGAACCCTACACAACCCTCTGAAAACTTATGGAACCCTACAAGCTCCTACCAACCCCTGCGAGCACTTACACAACCCTACAGGTCCCTACGGAAATCTACGGGACTCTATGGGCCCCTAGGGAACCCTACAGATTTCGATGGAACCCTACGAGCCCCTCTGGAACCCTACAGAATACTCCAGGACCCGACAGCACTCTACAAGACCCTTAGCAACACAAGGGAACCTCACTAAAACCCTATGGGCTCCTACAGAACACTGTAGGTGCCTACGGAAACCTACAGACCCCTACGGAATACTACCAGCCACTACAGAAAAATATGGCCCCTCCGGAACTCTACGGAACCTGGCAGAAACACTGTGGGCCCCTACAGGCCCTTGCGGGCACTTGCAGAACTCTGCAGGAACCCACGGAACTTTATGGAACCCTGCCAGCCCCTACGGAAGCCTAAAGACCCTTGCAGGCAGTTACGGAACGGTACAGGGCCCTAGGGAACTTTACCAGCCACTATGGAACTCTACGGGCCCCTACGGAACCCTGCAGAACCCTCCAGAACCTTACAGAATCCCACGGATTCCTACAGACTCCTGCGGGCACTTACTCAACCCTAGAGGACCCTACGGAACACTGCCAGCTCCTATGGAAGGAACCCTACGGGCCCCTACAGAACACTACTGGCTCCTGCGGTACTCCAGAGGCCTCTAGGGAACCTACGAAGCTCTACGGAACCCTATGGATCCTTACGGCACAGTATGGGCCCCTTCAGACCTCTGCGGGCGCTTATGGAAACCTACAGGACCCTACGGAACTGTACGAGACTCTACAGGCCCCTAGGGAACACCACAGGCCCCTACGGAACCCTACACAACCCTCCGGAAACATATGGCACCCTACAAGCTCCTACCAACCCCTACGGGCACTTACACAACCCTACAGGTCCCTACGGCAATCTACGGGACTCTACGGGCCCCTAGGGAACCCTTCAGATTTCGACGGAACCCTACCAGCCCCTCTGGAACCCTACAGTATACTCCAGGACCCGACAGCACTCTACAAGACCCTTAGCAACACAACGGAACCTCACTAAAACCCTATGGGCTCCTACAGAACACTGCAGGTGCCTACGGAACCCTACAGACCCCTACGGAACCCTACAGACACCTGCGGGCACTTACGGAACACTGCAGGCCCCTACGGAACCCTACAGGTCCATACAGAACCCCACAGTGCCCCACGGAACTTTATGGAACCCTACCAGCCCCTACGGAAGCCTAAAGACCCTTGCAGGCAGTTACGGAACGGTACAGGGCCCTAGGGAACTTTACCAGCCACTACGGAGCTCTACGGGCCCCTACGGAACCCTGCAGAACCCTCCGGAACCTTACAGAATCCCACAGACTCCTACAGACTTCTGCGGGCACTTACACAACCCTACAGGCCCGTACGGAAATCTACGGGACTCTATGGGCCCCTAGGGAACCCTATAGATTTCGATGGAACCCTACGAGCCCCTCTGGAACCCTACAGAATACTCCAGGACCCGACAGCACTCTACAAGACCCTTAGCAACACAACGGAACCTCACTAAAACCCTATGGGCTCCTACAGAACACTGTAGGCGCCTACGGAAACCTACAGACCCCTACAGAATACTACCAGCCACTACAGAAAAATATGGCCCCTACGGAACTCTACGGAACCTGGCAGAAACACTGTGGGCCCCTACAGGCCCTAGCGGGCACTTGCAGAACTCTACAGGAATCCACGGAACTTTATGGAACCCTACCAGCCCCTACGGAAGCCTAAAGAGCCTTGCAGGCAGTTACGGAACGGTACAGGGCCCTAGGGAACTTTACCAGCCACTACGGAACTCTACGGGCCCCTACGGAACCCTGCAGAACCTTACAGAATCCCACGGATTCCTACAGACTCCTGCGGGCACTTACTCAACACTAGAGGACCCTACGGAACACTACTGGCTCCTGCGGTACTCCAGAGGCCTCTAGGGAACCTACGAAGCTCTATGGAACCCTATGGATCCTTACGGCACAGTACGGGCCCCTTTAGACCTCTGCGGGCGCTTATGGAAACCTACAGGACCCTACGGAACTGTACGAGACTCTACAGGCCCCTAGGGAACACCACAGGCCCCTACGGAACCCTACACAACCCTCCGGAAACATATGGCACCCTACAAGCTCCTACCAACCCCTGCGGGCACTTACACAACCCTACAGGCCCCTACGGAAATCTATGGGACTCTACGGGCCCCTAGGGAACCCTTCAGATTTCGACGGAAATCTACCAGCCCCTCTGGAACCCTACAGAATACTCCAGGACCCGACAGCACTCTACAAGACCCTTAGCAACACAACGGAACCTCACTAAAACCCTATGGGCTCCTACAGAATACTGCAGGTGCCTACAGAACCCTACAGACACCTACGGGCACTTACAGAACACTGCAGGCCCCTACGGAACCCTACAGGTCCATACAGAACCCCACAGGGCCCTACGGAACTTTACCAGCCACTACGGAACTCTACGGGCCCCTACGGAACCCTGCAGAACCCTCTGGAACCTTACAGAATCCCACAGACTCCTACAGACTTCTGCGGGCACTTAAAGAACCCTAGAGGACCCTACGGAACACTGCCAGCCCCTATGGAAGGAACCCTACGGGCCCCTACAGAACACTACTGGCTCCTGCGGTACTCCAGAGGCCTCTAGGGAACCTACGAAGCTCTACGGAGCCCTATGGATCCTTACGGAACAGTACGGGCCCCTTCAGACCTCTGCGGGCACTTATGGAAACCTACAGGACCCTACGGAACTGTACGAGACTCTACAGGCCCCTAGGGAACACCACAGGCCCCTACGGAACCGTACGAGACTCTACAGGCCCCTAGGGAACACCACAGGCCCCTACGGAACCCTACACAACCCTCTGGAAACTTATGGAACCCTACAAGCTCCTACCAACCCCTGCAAGCACTTACACAACCCTACAGGTCCCTACGTAAATCTACGGGACTCTATGGGCCCCTAGGGAACCCTATAGATTTCGACGGAACCCTACGAGCCCCTCTGGAACCCTACAGAATACTCCAGGACCCGACAGCACTCTACAAGACCCTTAGCAACACAAGGGAACCTCACTAAAACCCTATGGGCTCCTACAGAACACTGTAGGTGCCTACGGAAACCTACAGACCCCTACAGAATACTACCAGCCACTACAGAAAAATATGGCCCCTACGGAACTCTACGGAACCTGGCAGAAACACTGTGGGCCCCTACAGGCCCTTGCGGGCACTTGCAGAACTCTGCAGGAACCCACGGAACTTTATGGAACCCTACCAGCCCCTACGGAAGCCTAAAGACCCTTGCAGGCAGTTACGGAACGGTACAGGGCCCTAGGGAACTTTACCAGCCACTACGGAACTCTACGGGCCCCTACGGAACCCTGCAGAACCCTCCAGAACCTTACAGAATCCCACGGATTCCTACAGACTCCTGCGGGCACTTACTCAACCCTAGAGGACCCTACGGAACACTACTGGCTCCTGCGGTACTCCACAGGCCTCTAGGGAACCTACGAAGCTCTACGGAACACTATGGATCCTTACGGAACAGTACGGGCCCCTTCAGACCTCTGCGGGCGCTTATGGAAACCTACAGGACCCTACCGAAACTGTACGAGACTCTACAGGCCCCTAGGGAACACCACAGGCCCCTACGGAACCCTACACAACCCTCCGGAAACATATGGCACCCTACAAGCTCCTACCAACCCCTGCGGGCACTTACACAACCCTACAGGCCCCTACGGAAATCTATGGGACTCTACGGGCCCCTAGGGAACCCTTCAGATTTCGACGGAAATCTACCAGCCCCTCTGGAACCCTACAGAATACTCCAGGACCCGACAGCACTCTACAAAACCCTTAGCAACACAACGGAACCTCACTAAAACCCTATGGGCTCCTACAGAATACTGCAGGCCCCTACGGAACCCTACAGGTCCATACAGAACCCCACAGGGCCCTACGGAACTTTACCAGCCACTACGGAACTCTACGGGCCCCTACGGAACCCTGCAGAACCCTCCGGAACCTTACAGAATCCCACAGACTCCTACAGACTTCTGCAGGCACTTAAACAACCCTACAGGCCCCTACGGAACACTGCCAGCCCCTATGGAAGGAACCCTACGGGCCCCTACAGAAC
This sequence comes from Numenius arquata, assembly GCF_964106895.1. Lineage (NCBI taxonomy): Eukaryota > Metazoa > Chordata > Aves > Charadriiformes > Scolopacidae > Numenius > Numenius arquata. The sequence goes on from NW_027414835.1 coordinate 18,680, forward strand.
ACTACTGGCTCCTGCGGTACTCCACAGGCCTCTAGGGAACCTACGAAGCTCTACGGAGCCCTATGGATCCTTACGGAACAGTACGGGCCCCTTCAGACCTCTGCGGGCACTTATGGAAACCTACAGGACCCTACGGAACTGTACGAGACTCTACAGGCCCCTAGGGAACACCACAGGCCCCTACGGAACCGTACGAGACTCTACAGGCCCCTAGGGAACACCACAGGCCCCTACGGAACCCTACCCAACCCTCTGGAAACTTATGGAACCCTACAAGCTCCTACCAACCCCTGCGAGCACTTACACAACCCTACAGGTCCCTACGGCAATCTACGGGACTCTATGGGCCCCTAGGGAACCCTATAGATTTCGATGGAACCCTATGAGGCCCTCTGGAACCCTACAGAATACTCCAGGACCCGACAGCACTCTACAAGACCCTTAGCAACACAACGGAACCTCACTAAAACCCTATGGGCTTCTACAGAACACTGTAGGCGCCTACGGAAACCTACAGACCCCTACAGAATACTACCAGCCACTACAGAAAAATATGGCCCCTACGGAACTCTACGGAACCTGGCAGAAACACTGTGGGCCCCTACAGGCCCTAGCGGGCACTTGCAGAACTCTACAGGAATCCACGGAACTTTATGGAACCCTACCAGCCCCTACGGAAGCCTAAAGACCCTTGCAGGCAGTTACGGAACGGTACAGGGCCCTAGGGAACTTTACCAGCCACTACGGAACTCTACGGGCCCCTACGGAACCCTGCAGAACCTTACAGAATCCCACGGATTCCTACAGACTCCTGCGGGCACTTACTCAACCCTAGAGGACCCTACGGAACACTGCCAGCTCCTATGGAAGGAACCCTACGGGCCCCTACAGAACACTACTGGCTCCTGCGGTACTCCAGAGGCCTCTAGGGAACCTACGAAGCTCTACGGAACCCTATGGATCCTTACGGAACAGTACGGGCCCCTTTAGACCTCTGCGGGCGCTTATGGAAACCTACAGGACCCTACGGAACTGTACGAGACTCTACAGGCCCCTAGGGAACACCACAGGCCCCTACGGAACCCTACACAACCCTCTGGAAACTTATGGAACCCTACAAGCTCCTACCAACCCCTGCGAGCATTACACAACCCTACAGGTCCCTACGGCAATCTACGGGACTCTATGGGCCCCTAGGGAACCCTATAGATTTCGATGGAACCCTATGAGGCCCTCTGGAACCCTACAGAATACTCCAGGACCCGACAGCACTCTACAAGACCCTTAGCAACGCAACGGAACCTCACTAAAACCCTATGGGCTCCTACAGAACACTGCAGGTGCCTACGGAACCCTACAGACCCCTACGGAACCCTACAGACACCTGCGGGCACTTACGGAACCCTGCAGGCCCCTACGGAACCCTACAGGTCCATACAGAACCCCACAGGGCCCTACGGAACTTTACCAGCCACTACGGAACTCTACGGGCCCCTACGGAACCCTGCAGAACCCTGCGGAACCTTACAGAATCCCACAGACTCCTACAGACTTCTGCGGGCACTTACACAACCCTACAGGTCCCTACGGAAATCTACGGGACTCTATGGGCCCCTAGGGAACCCTATAGATTTCGATGGAACCCTACGAGCCCCTCTGGAACCCTACAGAATACTCCAGGACCCGACAGCACTCTACAAGACCCTTAGCAACACAACGGAACCTCACTAAAACCCTATGGGCTCCTACAGAACACTGTAGGTGCCTACGGAAACCTACAGACCCCTACAGAATACTACCAGCCACTACAGAAAAATATGGCCCCTACGGAACTCTACGGAACCTGGCAGAAACACTGTGCGCCCCTACAGGCCCTTGCGGGCACTTGCAGAACTCTGAAGGAACCCACGGAACTTTATGGAACCCTACCAGCCCCTACGGAAGCCTAAAGACCCTTGCAGGCAGTTACGGAACGGTACAGGGCCCTAGGGAACTTTACCAGCCACTACGGAACTCTACGGGCCCCTACGGAACCCTGCAGAACCCTCCAGAACCTTACAGAATCCCACGGATTCCTACAGACTCCTGCGGGCACTTACTCAACCCTAGAGGACCCTACGGAACACTGCCAGCTCCTATGGAAGGAACCCTACGGGCCCCTACAGAACACTACTGGCTCCTGCGGTACTCCAGAGGCCTCTAGGGAACCTACGAAGCTCTACGGAGCCCTATGGATCCTTACGGCACAGTACGGGCCCCTTCAGAACTCTGCGGGCGCTTATGGAAACCTACAGGACCCTACGGAACTGTACGAGACTCTACAGGCCCCTAGGGAACACCACAGGCCCCTACGGAACCCTACACAACCCTCCGGAAACATATGGCACCCTACAAGCTCCTACCAACCCCTGCGGGCACTTACACAACCCTACAGGCCCCTACGGAAATCTATGGGACTCTATGGGCCCCTAGGGAACCCTTCAGATTTCGACGGAAATCTACCAGCCCCTCTGGAACCCTACAGAATACTCCAGGACCCGACAGCACTCTACAAGACCCTTAGCAACGCAACGGAACCTCACTAAAACCCTATGGGCTCCTACAGAACACTGCAGGTGCCTACGGAACCCTACAGACCCCTACGGAACCCTACAGACACCTGCGGGCACTTACGGAACCCTGCAGGCCCCTACGGAACCCTACAGGTCCATACAGAACCCCACAGGGCCCTACGGAACTTTACCAGCCACTACGGAACTCTACGGGCCCCTACGGAACCCTGCAGAACCCTCCGGAACCTTACAGAATCCCACAGACTCCTACAGACTTCTGCAGGCACTTAAACAACCCTACAGGCCCCTACGGAACACTGCCAGCCCCTATGGAAGGAACCCTACGGGCCCCTACAGAACACTACTGGCTCCTGCGGTACTCCACAGGCCTCTAGGGAACCTACGAAGCTCTACGGAGCCCTATGGATCCTTACGGAACAGTACGGGCCCCTTCAGACCTCTGCGGGCACTTATGGAAACCTACAGGACCCTACGGAACTGTACGAGACTCTACAGGCCCCTAGGGAACACCACAGGCCCCTACGGAACCGTACGAGACTCTACAGGCCCCTAGGGAACACCACAGGCCCCTACGGAACCCTACCCAACGCTCTGGAAACTTATGGAACCCTACAAGCTCCTACCAACCCCTGCGAGCACTTACACAACCCTACAGGACCCTACGGAAATCTACGGGACTCTATGGGCCCCTAGGGAACCCTATAGATTTCGATGGAACCCTATGAGGCCCTCTGGAACCCTACAGAATACTCCAGGACCCGACAGCACTCTACAAGACCCTTAGCAACACAACGGAACCTCACTAAAACCCTATGGGCTCCTACAGAACACTGCAGGCGCCTACGGAACCCTACAGACCCCTACAGAATACTACCAGCCACTACAGAAAAATATGGCCCCTACGGAACTCTACGGAACCTGGCAGAAACACTGTGGGCCCCTACAGGCCCTTGCGGGCACTTGCAGAACTCTGCAGGAACCCACGGAACTTTATGGAACCCTACCAGCCCTTACGGAAGCCTAAAGACCCTTGCAGGCAGTTACGGAAAGGTACAGGGCCCTAGGGAACTTTACCAGCCACTATGGAACTCTACGGGCCCCTACGGAACCCTGCAGAACCCTCCAGAACCTTACAGAATCCCACGGATTCCTACAGACTCCTGCGGGCACTTACTCAACCCTAGAGGACCCTACGGAACACTACTGACTCCTACGGTACTCCACAGGTCTCTAGGGAACCTACGAAGCTCTACGGAACCCTATGGATCCTTACGACACAGTATGGGCCCCTTCAGACCTCTGCGGGCGCTTATGGAAACCTACAGGACCCTACGGAACTGTACGAGACTCTACAGGCCCCTAGGGAACACCACAGGCCCCTACGGAACCCTACACAACCCTCCGGAAACATATGGCACCCTACAAGCTCCTACCAACCCCTGCGGGCACTTACACAACCCTACAGGCCCCTACGGAAATCTATGGGACTCTACGGGCCCCTAGGGAACCCTTCAGATTTCGACGGAAATCTACCAGCCCCTCTGGAACCCTACAGAATACTCCAGGACCCGACAGCACTCTACAAGACCCTTAGCAACACAATGGAACCTCACTAAAACCCTATGGGCTCCTACAGAACACTGCAGGTGCCTACGGAAACCTACAGACACCTACGGGCACTTACAGAACACTGCAGGCCCCTACGGAACCCTACAGGTCCATACAGAACCCCACAGGGCCCTACGGAACTTTACCAGCCACTACGGAACTCTACGGGCCCCTACGGAACCCTGCAGAACCCTCCGGAACCTTACAGAATCCCACAGACTCCTACAGACTTCTGCGGGCACTTACACAACCCTACAGGTCCCTACGGAAATCTACGGGACTCTATGGGCCCCTAGGGAACCCTATAGATTTCGATGGAACCCTACGAGCCCCTCTGGAACCCTACAGAATACTCCAGGACCCGACAGCACTCTACAAGACCCTTAGCAACACAACGGAACCTCACTAAAACCCTATGGGCTCCTACAGAACACTGTAGGTGCCTACGGAAACCTACAGACCCCTACAGAATACTACCAGCCACTACAGAAAAATATGGCCCCTACGGAACTCTACGGAACCTGGCAGAAACACTGTGCGCCCCTACAGGCCCTTGCGGGCACTTGCAGAACTCTGCAGGAACCCACGGAACTTTATGGAACCCTACCAGCCCCTACGGAAGCCTAAAGACCCTTGCAGGCAGTTACGGAACGGTACAGGGCCCTACGGAACTTTACCAGCCACTACGGAACTCTACGGGCCCCTACGGAACCCTGCAGAACCCTCCAGAACCTTACAGAATCCCACGGATTCCTACAGACTCCTGCGGGCACTTACTCAACCCTAGAGGACCCTACGGAACACTGCCAGCTCCTATGGAAGGAACCCTACGGGCCCCTACAGAACACTACTTGCTCCTGCGGTACTCCAGAGGCCTCTAGGGAACCTACGAAGCTCTACGGAGCCCTATGGATCCTTACGGCACAGTACGGGCCCCTTCAGACCTCTGCGGGCGCTTATGGAAACCTACAGGACCCTACGGAACTGTACGAGACTCTACAGGCCCCTAGGGAACACCACAGGCCCCTACGGAACCCTACACAACCCTCCGGAAACATATGGCACCCTACAAGCTCCTACCAACCCCTGCGGGCACTTACACAACCCTACAGGCCCCTACGGAAATCTATGGGACTCTACGGGCCCCTAGGGAACCCTTCAGATTTCGACGGAAATCTACCAGCCCCTCTGGAACCCTACAGAATACTCCAGGACCCGACAGCACTCTACAAGACCCTTAGCAACACAACGGAACCTCACTAAAACCCTATGGGCTCCTACAGAATACTGCAGGTGCCTACGGAACCCTACAGACACCTACGGGCACTTACAGAACACTGCAGGCCCCTACGGAACCCTACAGGTCCATACAGAACCCCACAGGGCCCTACGGAACTTTACCAGCCACTACGGAACTCTACGGGCCCCTACGGAACCCTGCAGAACCCTCCGGAACCTTACAGAATCCCACAGACTCCTACAGACTTCTGCGGGCACTTAAACAACCCTACAGGCCCCTACGGAACACTGCCAGCCCCTATGGAAGGAACCCTACGGGCCCCTACAGAACACTACTGGCTCCTGCGGTACTCCAGAGGCCTCTAGGGAACCTACGAAGCTCTACGGAGCCCTATGGATCCTTACGGAACAGTACGGGCCCCTTCAGACCTCTGCGGGCACTTATGGAAACCTACAGGACCCTACGGAACTGTACGAGACTCTACAGGCCCCTAGGGAACACCACAGGCCCCTACGGAACCGTACGAGACTCTACAGGCCCCTAGGGAACACCACAGGCCCCTACGGAACCCTACACAACCCTCTGGAAACTTATGGAACCCTACAAGCTCCTACCAACCCCTGCGAGCACTTACACAACCCTACAGGTCCCTACGGCAATCTACGGGACTCTATGGGCCCCTAGGGAACCCTATAGATTTCGATGGAACCCTATGAGGCCCTCTGGAACCCTACAGAATACTCCAGGACCCGACAGCACTCTACAAGACCCTTAGCAACACAACGGAACCTCACTAAAACCCTATGGGCTCCTACAGAACACTGCAGGTGCCTACGGAACCCTACAGACCCCTACGGAACCCTACAGACACCTGCGGGCACTTACAGAACACTGCAGGCCCCTAAGGAACCCTACAGGTCCATACAGAACCCCACAGGGCCCCACGGAACTTTATGGAACCCTACCAGCCCCTACGGAAGCCTAAAGACCCTTGCAGGCAGTTACGGAACGGTACAGGGCCCTAGGGAACTTTACCAGCCACTACGGAACTCTACGGGCCCCTATGGAACCCTGCAGAACCCTGCAGAACCTTACAGAATCCCACAGACTCCTACAGACTTCTACGGGCACTTACACAACCCTACAGGCCCCTACGGAAATCTATGGGACTCTATGGGCCCCTAGGGAACCCTTCAGATTTCGACGGAAATCTACCAGCCCCTCTGGAACCCTACAGAATACTCCAGGACCCGACAGCACTCTACAAGACCCTTAGCAACACAACGGAACCTCACTAAAACCCTATGGGCTCCTACAGAATACTGCAGGTGCCTACGGAACCCTACAGACACCTACGGGCACTTACAGAACACTGCAGGCCCCTACGGAACCCTACAGGTCCATACAGAACCCCACAGGGCCCTACGGAACTTTACCAGCCACTACGGAACTCTACGGGCCCCTACGGAACCCTGCAGAACCCTCCGGAACCTTACAGAATCCCACAGACTCCTACAGACTTCTGCAGGCACTTAAACAACCCTACAGGCCCCTACGGAACACTGCCAGCCCCTATGGAAGGAACCCTACGGGCCCCTACAGAACACTACTGGCTCCTGCGGTACTCCAGAGGCCTCTAGGGAACCTACGAAGCTCTACGGAGCCCTATGGATCCTTACGGAACAGTACGGGCCCCTTCAGACCTCTGCGGGCGCTTATGGAAACCTACAGGACCCTACGGAACTGTACGAGACTCTACAGGCCCCTAGGGAACACCACAGGCCCCTACGGAACCGTACGAGACTCTACAGGCCCCTAGGGAACACCACAGGCCCCTACGGAACCCTACCCAACGCTCTGGAAACTTATGGAACCCTACAAGCTCCTACCAACCCCTGCGAGCACTTACACAACCCTACAGGTCCCTACGGAAATCTATGGGACTCTATGGGCCCCTAGGGAACCCTATAGATTTCGATGGAACCCTATGAGGCCCTCTGGAACCCTACAGAATACTCCAGGACCCGACAGCACTCTACAAGACCCTTAGCAACACAACGGAACCTCACTAAAACCCTATGGGCTCCTACAGAACACTGCAGGCGCCTACGGAACCCTACAGACCCCTACAGAATACTACCAGCCACTACAGAAAAATATGGCCCCTACGGAACTCTACGGAACCTGGCAGAAACACTGTGGGCCCCTACAGGCCCTTGCGGGCACTTGCAGAACTCTGCAGGAACCCACGGAACTTTATGGAACCCTACCAGCCCTTACGGAAGCCTAAAGACCCTTGCAGGCAGTTACGGAAAGGTACAGGGCCCTAGGGAACTTTACCAGCCACTATGGAACTCTACGGGCCCCTACGGAACCCTGCAGAACCCTCCAGAACCTTACAGAATCCCACGGATTCCTACAGACTCCTGCGGGCACTTACTCAACCCTAGAGGACCCTACGGAACACTACTGACTCCTACGGTACTCCACAGGCCTCTAGGGAACCTACGAAGCTCTACGGAACCCTATGGATCCTTACGACACAGTATGGGCCCCTTCAGACCTCTGCGGGCGCTTATGGAAACCTACAGGACCCTACGGAACTGTACGAGACTCTACAGGCCCCTAGGGAACACCACAGGCCCCTACGGAACCCTACACAACCCTCCGGAAACATATGGCACCCTACAAGCTCCTACCAACCCCTGCGGGCACTTTCATAACCCTACAGGCCCCTACGGAAATCTACGGGACTCTACGGGCCCCTAGGGAACCCTTCAGATTTCGACGGAACCCTACGAGCCCCTCTGGAACCCTACAGAATACTCCAGGACCCGACAGCACTCTACAAGACCCTTAGCAATACAACGGAACCTCACTAAAACCCTATGGGCTCCTACAGAACACTGCAGGTGCCTACGGAACCCTACAGACCCCTACGGAACCCTACAGACACCTGCGGGCACTTACGGAACCCTGCAGGCCCCTACGGAACCCTACAGGTCCATACAGAACCCCACAGGGCCCTACGGAACTTTACCAGCCACTACGGAACTCTACGGGCCCCTACGGAACCCTGCAGAACCCTCCAGAACCTTACAGAATCCCACAGACTCCTACAGACTTCTGCGGGCACTTACACAACCCTACAGGTCCCTACGGAAATCTACGGGACTCTATGGGCCCCTAGGGAACCCTGTAGATTTCGATGGAACCCTATGAGGCCCTCTGGAACCCTACAGAATACTCCAGGACCCGACAGCACTCTACAAGACCCTTAGCAACACAACGGAACCTCACTAAAACCCTATGGGCTCCTACAGAACACTGCAGGTGCCTACGGAACCCTACAGACCCCTACGGAACCCTACAGACACCTGCGGGCACTTACGGAACCCTGCAGGCCCCTACGGAACCCTACAGGTCCATACAGAACCCCACAGGGCCCTACGGAACTTTACCAGCCACTACGGAACTCTACGGGCCCCTACGGAACCCTGCAGAACCCTCCCGAACCTTACAGAATCCCACAGACTCCTACAGACTTCTGCGGGCACTTACACAACCCTACAGGTCCCTACGGAAATCTACGGGACTCTATGGGCCCCTAGGGAACCCTATAGATTTCGATGGAACCCTACGAGCCCCTCTGGAACCCTACAGAATACTCCAGGACCCGACAGCACTCTACAAGACCCTTAGCAACACAACGGAACCTCACTAAAACCCTATGGGCTCCTACAGAACACTGTAGGCGCCTACGGAAACCTACAGACCCCTACAGAATACTACCAGCCACTACAGAAAAATATGGCCCCTACGGAACTCTACGGAACCTGGCAGAAACACTGTGGGCCCCTACAGGCCCTTGCGGGTACTTGCAGAACTCTGCAGGAACCCACGGAACTTTATGGAACCCTACCAGCCCCTACGGAAGCCTAAAGACCCTTGCAGGCAGTTACGGAACGGTACAGGGCCCTAGGGAACTTTACCAGCCACTACGGAACTCTACGGGCCCCTACGGAACCCTGCAGAACCTTACAGAATCCCACGGATTCCTACAGACTCCTGCGGGCACTTACTCAACCCTAGAGGACCCTACGGAACACTGCCAGCTCCTATGGAAGGAACCCTACGGGCCCCTACAGAACATTACTGGCTCCTGCGGTACTCCACAGGCCTCTAGGGAACCTACGAAGCTCTACGGAGCCCTATGGATCCTTACGGAACAGTACGGGCCCCTTCAGACCTCTGCGGGCGCTTATGGAAACCTACAGGACCCTACGGAACTGTACGAGACTCTACAGGCCCCTAGGGAACACCACAGGCCCCTACGGAACCGTACGAGAATCTACAGGCCCTTAGGGAAGACCACAGGCCCCTACGGAACCCTACACAACCCTCTGGAAACTTATGGAACCCTACAAGCTCCTACCAACCCCTGCGAGCACTTACACAACCCTACAGGTCCCTACGGCAATCTACGGGACTCTATGGGCCCCTAGGGAACCCTTCAGATTTCGACGGAACCCTACCAGCCCCTCTGGAACCCTACAGAATACTCCAGGACCCGACAGCACTCTACAAGACCCTTAGCAACACAAGGGAACCTCACTAAAACCCTATGGGCTCCTACAGAACACTGTAGGTGCCTACGGAAACCTACAGACCCCTACAGAATACTACCAGCCACTACAGAAAAATATGGCCCCTACGGAACTCTACGGAACCTGGCAGAAACACTGTGCGCCCCTACAGGCCCTTGCGGGCACTTGCAGAACTCTGCAGGAACCCACGGAACTTTATGGAACCCTACCAGCCCCTACGGAAGCCTAAAGACCATTGCAGGCAGTTACGGAACGGTACAGGGCCCTAGGGAACTTTACCAGCCACTACGGAACTCTACGGGCCCCTACGGAACCCTGCAGAACCCTGCAGAACCTTACAGAATCCCACGGATTCCTACAGACTCCTGCGGGCACTTACTCAACCCTAGAGGACCCTACGGAACACTGCCAGCTCCTATGGAAGGAACCCTACGGGCCCCTGCAGAACACTACTGGCTCCTGCGGTACTCCAGAGGCCTCTAGGGAACCTACGAAGCTCTACGGAGCCCTATGGATCCTCACAAAACAGTACGAGCCCATTCAGACCTCTGCGGGCGCTTATGGAAACCTACAGGACCCTACGGAACTGTACGAGACTCTACAGGCCCCTAGGGAACACCACAGGCCCCTACGGAACCGTATGAGACTCTACAGGCCCTTAGGGAACACCACAGGCCCCTACGGAACCCTACACAACCCTCTGGAAACTTATGGAACCCTACAAGCTCCTACCAACCCCTGCGAGCACTTACACAACCCTACAGGTCCCTACGGCAATCTATGGGACTCTATGGGCCCCTAGGGAACCCTATAGATTTCGATGGAACCCTATGAGGCCCTCTGGAACCCTACAGAATACTCCAGGACCCGACAGCACTCTACAAGACCCTTAGCAACACAACGGAACCTCACTAAAACCCTATGGGCTCCTACAGAACACTGCAGGTGCCTACGGAACCCTACAGACCCCTACGGAACCCTACAGACACCTGCGGGCACTTACGGAACCCTGCAGGCCCCTACGGAACCCTACAGGTCCATACAGAACCCCACAGGGCCCTACGGAACTTTACCAGCCACTACGGAACTCTACGGGCCCCTACGGAACCCTGCAGAACCTTAGAGAATCCCACGGATTCCTACAGACTCCTGCGGGCACTTACTCAACCCTAGAGGACCCTACGGAACACTGCCAGCTCCTATGGAAGGAACCCTACGGGCCCCTACAGAACACTACTGGCTCCTGCGGTACTCCACAGGCCTCTAGGGAACCTACGAAGCTCTACGGAGCCCTATGGATCCTTACGGAACAGTACGGGCCCATTCAGACCTCTGCGGGCGCTTATGGAAACCTACAGGACCCTACGGAACTGTACGAGACTCTACAGGCCCCTAGGGAACACCACAGGCCCCTACGGAACCGTACGAGACTCTACAGGCCCTTAGGGAAGACCACAGGCCCCTACGGAACCCTACACAACCCTCTGGAAACTTATGGAACCCTACAAGCTCCTACCAACCCCTGCGAGCACTTACACAACCCTACAGGTCCCTACGGCAATCTACGGGACTCTATGGGCCCCTAGGGAACCCTACAGATTTCGACGGAACCCTACCAGCCCCTCTGGAACCCTACAGAATACTCCAGGACCCGACAGCACTCTACAAGACCCTTAGCAACACAACGGAACCTCACTAAAACCCTAAGGGCTCCTACAGAACACTGCAGGTGCCTACGGAACCCTACAGACCCCTACGGAACCCTACAGACACCTGCGGGCACTTACAGAACACTGCAGGCCCCTACGGAACCCTACAGGTCCATACAGAACCCCACAGTGCCCCACGGAACTTTATGGAACCCTACCAGCCCCTACGGAAGCCTAAAGACCCTTGCAGGCAGTTACGGAACGGTACAGGGCCCTAGGGAACTTTACCAGCCACTACGGAACTCTACGGGCCCCTACGGAACCCTGCAGAACCTTACAGAATCCCACGGATTCCTACAGACTCCTGCGGGCACTTACTCAACCCTAGAGGACCCTACGGAACACTGCCAGCTCCTATGGAAGGAACCCTACGGGCCCCTACAGAACATTACTGGCTCCTGCGGTACTCCACAGGCCTCTAGGGAACCTACGAAGCTCTACGGAGCCCTATGGATCCTTACGGAACAGTACGGGCCCCTTCAGACCTCTGCGGGCGCTTATGGAAACCTACAGGACCCTACGGAACTGTACGAGACTCTACAGGCCCCTACGGAACCGTATGAGACTCTACAGGCCCTTAGGGAACACCACAGGCCCCTACGGAACCCTACACAACCCTCTGGAAACTTATGGAACCCTACAAGCTCCTACCAACCCCTGCGAGCACTTACACAACCCTACAGGTCCCTACGGCAATCTACGGGACTCTATGGGCCCCTAGGGAACCCTACAGATTTCGACGGAACCCTACCAGCCCCTCTGGAACCCTACAGAATACTCCAGGACCCGACAGCACTCTACAAGACCCTTAGCAACACAAGGGAACCTCACTAAAACCCTATGGGCTCCTACAGAACACTGTAGGTGCCTACGGAAACCTACAGACCCCTACAGAATACTACCAGCCACTACAGAAAAATATGGCCCCTACGGAACTCTACGGAACCTGGCAGAAACACTGTGGGCCCCTACAGGCCCTTGCGGGCACTTGCAGAACTCTGCAGGAACCCACGGAACTTTATGGAACCCTACCAGCCCCTACGGAAGCCTAAAGACCCCTGCAGGCAGTTACGGAACGGTACAGGGCCCTAGGGAACTTTACCAGCCACTACGGAACTCTACGGGCCCCTACGGAACCCTGCAGAACCCTCCAGAACCGTACAGAATCCCACAGACTCCTACAGACTTCTGCGGGCACTTACACAACCCTACAGGTCCCTACGGAAATCTACGGGACTCTATGGGCCCCTAGGGAACCCTGTAGATTTCGATGGAACCCTATGAGGCCCTCTGGAACCCTACAGAATACTCCAGGACCCGACAGCACTCTACAAGACCCTTAGCAACACAACGGAACCTCACTAAAACCCTATGGGCTCCTACAGAACACTGCAGGTGCCTACGGAACCCTACAGACCCCTACGGAACCCTACAGACACCTGCGGGCACTTACGGAACCCTGCAGGCCCCTACGGAACCCTACAGGTCCATACAGAACCCCACAGGGCCCTACGGAACTTTACCAGCCACTACGGAACTCTACGGGCCCCTACGGAACCCTGCAGAACCCTCCCGAACCTTACAGAATCCCACAGACTCCTACAGACTTCTGCGGGCACTTACACAACCCTGCAGGTCCCTACGGAAATCTACGGGACTCTATGGGCCCCTAGGGAACCCTATAGATTTCGATGGAACCCTACGAGCCCCTCTGGAACCCTACAGAATACTCCAGGACCCGACAGCACTCTACAAGACCCTTAGCAACACAACGGAACCTCACTAAAACCCTATGGGCTCCTACAGAACACTGTAGGCGCCTACGGAAACCTACAGACCCCTACAGAATACTACCAGCCACTACAGAAAAATATGGCCCCTACGGAACTCTACGGAACCTGGCAGAAACACTGTGGGCCCCTACAGGCCCTTGCGGGTACTTGCAGAACTCTGCAGGAACCCACGGAACTTTATGGAACCCTACCAGCCCCTACGGAAGCCTAAAGACCCTTGCAGGCAGTTACGGAACGGTACAGGGCCCTAGGGAACTTTACCAGCCACTACGGAACTCTACGGGCCCCTACGGAACCCTGCAGAACCTTACAGAATCCCACGGATTCCTACAGACTCCTGCGGGCACTTACTCAACCCTAGAGGACCCTACGGAACACTGCCAGCTCCTATGGAAGGAACCCTACGGGCCCCTACAGAACATTACTGGCTCCTGCGGTACTCCACAGGCCTCTAGGGAACCTACGAAGCTCTACGGAGCCCTATGGATCCTTACGGAACAGTACGGGCCCCTTCAGACCTCTGCGGGCGCTTATGGAAACCTACAGGACCCTACGGAACTGTACGAGACTCTACAGGCCCCTAGGGAACACCACAGGCCCCTACGGAACCGTACGAGAATCTACAGGCCCTTAGGGAAGACCACAGGCCCCTACGGAACCCTACACAACCCTCTGGAAACTTATGGAACCCTACAAGCTCCTACCAACCCCTGCGAGCACTTACACAACCCTACAGGTCCCTACGGCAATCTACGGGACTCTATGGGCCCCTAGGGAACCCTTCAGATTTCGACGGAACCCTACCAGCCCCTCTGGAACCCTACAGAATACTCCAGGACCCGACAGCACTCTACAAGACCCTTAGCAACACAAGGGAACCTCACTAAAACCCTATGGGCTCCTACAGAACACTGTAGGTGCCTACGGAAACCTACAGACCCCTACAGAATACTACCAGCCACTACAGAAAAATATGGCCCCTACGGAACTCTACGGAACCTGGCAGAAACACTGTGCGCCCCTACAGGCCCTTGCGGGCACTTGCAGAACTCTGCAGGAACCCACGGAACTTTATGGAACCCTACCAGCCCCTACGGAAGCCTAAAGACCATTGCAGGCAGTTACGGAACGGTACAGGGCCCTAGGGAACTTTACCAGCCACTACGGAACTCTACGGGCCCCTACGGAACCCTGCAGAACCCTGCAGAACCTTACAGAATCCCACGGATTCCTACAGACTCCTGCGGGCACTTACTCAACCCTAGAGGACCCTACGGAACACTGCCAGCTCCTATGGAAGGAACCCTACGGGCCCCTGCAGAACACTACTGGCTCCTGCGGTACTCCACAGGCCTCTAGGGAACCTACGAAGCTCTACGGAGCCCTATGGATCCTCACAAAACAGTACGAGCCCATTCAGACCTCTGCGGGCGCTTATGGAAACCTACAGGACCCTACGGAACTGTACGAGACTCTACAGGCCCCTAGGGAACACCACAGGCCCCTACGGAACCGTATGAGACTCTACAGGCCCTTAGGGAACACCACAGGCCCCTACGGAACCCTACACAACCCTCTGGAAACTTATGGAACCCTACAAGCTCCTACCAACCCCTGCGAGCACTTACACAACCCTACAGGTCCCTACGGCAATCTACGGGACTCTATGGGCCCCTAGGGAACCCTATAGATTTCGATGGAACCCTATGAGGCCCTCTGGAACCCTACAGAATACTCCAGGACCCGACAGCACTCTACAAGACCCTTAGCAACACAACGGAACCTCACTAAAACCCTATGGGCTCCTACAGAACACTGCAGGTGCCTACGGAACCCTAGAGACCCCTACGGAACCCTACAGACACCTGCGGGCACTTACGGAACCCTGCAGGCCCCTACGGAACCCTACAGGTCCATACAGAACCCCACAGGGCCCTACGGAACTTTACCAGCCACTACGGAACTCTACGGGCCCCTACGGAACCCTGCAGAACCTTAGAGAATCCCACGGATTCCTACAGACTCCTGCGGGCACTTACTCAACCCTAGAGGACCCTACGGAACACTGCCAGCTCCTATGGAAGGAACCCTACGGGCCCCTACAGAACACTACTGGCTCCTGCGGTACTCCACAGGCCTCTAGGGAACCTACGAAGCTCTACGGAGCCCTATGGATCCTTACGGAACAGTACGGGCCCATTCAGACCTCTGCGGGCGCTTATGGAAACCTACAGGACCCTACGGAACTGTACGAGACTCTACAGGCCCCTAGGGAACACCACAGGCCCCTACGGAACCGTACGAGACTCTACAGGCCCTTAGGGAAGACCACAGGCCCCTACGGAACCCTACACAACCCTCTGGAAACTTATGGAACCCTACAAGCTCCTACCAACCCCTGCGAGCACTTACACAACCCTACAGGTCCCTACGGCAATCTACGGGACTCTATGGGCCCCTAGGGAACCCTACAGATTTCGACGGAACCCTACCAGCCCCTCTGGAACCCTACAGAATACTCCAGGACCCGACAGCACTCTACAAGACCCTTAGCAACACAACGGAACCTCACTAAAACCCTAAGGGCTCCTACAGAACACTGCAGGTGCCTACGGAACCCTACAGACCCCTACGGAACCCTACAGACACCTGCGGGCACTTACAGAACACTGCAGGCCCCTACGGAACCCTACAGGTCCATACAGAACCCCACAGTGCCCCACGGAACTTTATGGAACCCTACCAGCCCCTACGGAAGCCTAAAGACCCTTGCAGGCAGTTACGGAACGGTACAGGGCCCTAGGGAACTTTACCAGCCACTACGGAACTCTACGGGCCCCTACGGAACCCTGCAGAACCTTACAGAATCCCACGGATTCCTACAGACTCCTGCGGGCACTTACTCAACCCTAGAGGACCCTACGGAACACTGCCAGCTCCTATGGAAGGAACCCTACGGGCCCCTACAGAACATTACTGGCTCCTGCGGTACTCCACAGGCCTCTAGGGAACCTACGAAGCTCTACGGAGCCCTATGGATCCTTACGGAACAGTACGGGCCCCTTCAGACCTCTGCGGGCGCTTATGGAAACCTACAGGACCCTACGGAACTGTACGAGACTCTACAGGCCCCTACGGAACCGTATGAGACTCTACAGGCCCTTAGGGAACACCACAGGCCCCTACGGAACCCTACACAACCCTCTGGAAACTTATGGAACCCTACAAGCTCCTACCAACCCCTGCGAGCACTTACACAACCCTACAGGTCCCTACGGCAATCTACGGGACTCTATGGGCCCCTAGGGAACCCTTCAGATTTCGACGGAACCCTACCAGCCCCTCTGGAACCCTACAGAATACTCCAGGACCCGACAGCACTCTACAAGACCCTTAGCAACACAAGGGAACCTCACTAAAACCCTATGGGCTCCTACAGAACACTGTAGGTGCCTACGGAAACCTACAGACCCCTACAGAATACTACCAGCCACTACAGAAAAATATGGCCCCTACGGAACTCTACGGAACCTGGCAGAAACACTGTGGGCCCCTACAGGCCCTTGCGGGCACTTGCAGAACTCTGCAGGAACCCACGGAACTTTATGGAACCCTACCAGCCCCTACGGAAGCCTAAAGACCCTTGCAGGCAGTTACGGAACGGTACAGGGCCCTAGGGAACTTTACCAGCCACTACGGAACTCTACGGGCCCCTACGGAACCCTGCAGAACCCTCCAGAACCTTACAGAATCCCACGGATTCCTACAGACTCCTGCGGGCACTTACTCAACCCTAGAGGACCCTACGGAACACTGCCAGCTCCTATGGAAGGAACCCTACGGGCCCCTGCAGAACACTACTGGCTCCTGCGGTACTCCACAGGCCTCTAGGGAACCTACGAAGCTCTACGGAGCCCTATGGATCCTTACGGAACAGTACGGGCCCATTCAGACCTCTGCGGGCGCTTATGGAAACCTACAGGACCATACGGAACCGTACGAGACTCTACAGGCCCTTAGGGAACACCACAGGCCCCTACGGAACCCTACACAACCCTCCGGAAACTTATGGAACCCTACAAGCTCCTACCAACCCCTGCGAGCACTTACACAACCCTACAGGCCCCTACGGAAATCTACGGGACTCTATGGGCCCCTAGGGAACCCTTCAGATTTCGACGGAACCCTACCAGCCCCTCTGGAACCCTACAGAATACTCCAGGACCCGACAGCACTCTACAAGACCCTTAGCAACACAACGGAACCTCACTAAAACCCTATGGGCTCCTACAGAACACTGCAGGTGCCTACGGAACCCTACAGACCCCTACGGAACCCTACAGACACCTGCGGGCACTTACGGAACCCTGCAGGCCCCTACGGAACCCTACAGGTCCATACAGAACCCCACAGGGCCCTACGGAACTTTACCAGCCACTACGGAACTCTACGGGTCCCTACGGAACTCTGCAGAACCCTCCAGAACCTTACAGAATCCCACAGACTCCTACAGACTTCTGCGGGCACTTACACAACCCTACAGGTCCCTACGGCAATCTACGGGACTCTATGGGCCCCTAGGGAACCCTGTAGATTTCGATGGAACCCTATGAGGCCCTCTGGAACCCTACAGAATACTCCAGGACCCGACAGCACTCTACAAGACCCTTAGCAACACAACGGAACCACACTAAAACCCTATGGGCTCCTACAGAACACTGTAGGCGCCTACGGAACCCTACAGACCCCTACAGAATACTACCAGCCACTACAGAAAAATATGGCCCCTACGGAACTCTACGGAACCTGGCAGAAACACTGTGGGCCCCTACAGGCCCTAGCGGGCACTTGCAGAACTCTACAGGAACCCACAGAACTTTATGGAACCCTACCAGCCCCTACGGAAGCCTAAAGACCCTTGCAGGCAGTTACAGAACGGTACAGGGCCCTAGGGAACTTTACCAGCCACTACGGAACTCTACGGGCCCCTACGGAACCCTGCAGAACCTTACAGAATCCCACGGATTCCTACAGACTCCTGCAGGCACTTCCTCAACCCTAGAGGACCCTACGGAACACTGCCAGCTCCTATGGAAGGAACCCTACGGGCCCCTACAGAACACTACTGGCTCCTGCGGTACTCCAGAGGCCTCTAGGGAACCTACGAAGCTCTACGGAGCCCTATGGATCCTTACGGCACAGTACGGGCCCCTTCAGACCTCTGCGGGCGCTTATGGAAACCTACAGGACCCTACGGAACTGTACGAGACTCTACAGGCCCCTAGGGAACACCACAGGCCCCTACGGAACCGTACGAGACTCTACAGGCCCTTAGGGAAGACCACAGGCCCCTACGGAACCCTACACAACCCTCTGGAAACTTATGGAACCCTACAAGCTCCTACCAACCCCTGCGAGCACTTACACAACCCTACAGGTCCCTACGGAAATCTACGGGACTCTATGGGCCCCTAGGGAACCCTATACATTTCGATGGAACCCTATGAGGCCCTCTGGAACCCTACAGAATACTCCAGGACCCGACAGCACTCTACAAGACCCTTAGCAACACAACGGAACCTCACTAAAACCCTATGGGCTCCTACAGAACACTGTAGGTGCCTACGGAAACCTACAGACCCCTACAGAATACTACCAGCCACTACAGAAAAATATGGCCCCTACGGAACTCTACGGAACCTGGCAGAAACACTGTGGGCCCCTACAGGCCCTTGCGGGCACTTGCAGAACTCTGCAGGAACCCACGGAACTTTATGGAACCCTACCAGCCCCTACGGAAGCCTAAAGACCCTTGCAGGCAGTTACGGAACGGTACAGGGCCCTAGGGAACTTTACCAGCCACTACGGAACTCTACGGGCCCCTACGGAACTCTGCAGAACCCTCCCGAACCTTACAGAATCCCACAGACTCCTACAGACTTCTGCGGGCACTTACACAACCCTACAGGTCCCTACGGAAATCCACGGGACTCTATGGGCCCCTAGGGAACCCTATACATTTCGATGGAACCCTATGAGGCCCTCTGGAACCCTACAGAATACTCCAGGACCCGACAGCACTCTACAAGACCCTTAGCAACACAACAGAACCTCACTAAAACCCTATGGGCTCCTACAGAACACTGCAGGCGCCTACGGAACCCTACAGACCCCTACAGAATACTACCAGCCACTACAGAAAAATATGGCCCCTACGGAACTCTACGGAACCTGGCAGAAACACTGTGGGCCCCTACAGGCCCTTGCGGGCACTTGCAGAACTCTGCAGGAACCCACGGAACTTTATGGAACCCTACCAGCCCCTACGGAAGCCTAAAGACCCTTGCAGGCAGTTACGGAACGGTACAGGGCCCTAGGGAACTTTACCAGCCACTACGGAACTCTAGGGGCCCCTACGGAACCCTGCAGAACCCTCCAGAACCTTACAGAATCCCACGGATTCCTACAGACTCCTGCGGGCACTTACTCAACCCTAGAGGACCCTACGGAACACTGCCAGCTCCTATGGAAGAAACCCTACGGGCCCCTACAGAACACTACTGGCTCCTGCGGTACTCCAGAGGCCTCTAGGGAACCTACGAAGCTCTACGGAGCCCTATGGATCCTTACGGAACAGTACGAGCCCATTCAGACCTCTGCGGGCGCTTATGGAAACCTACAGGACCCTACGGAACTGTACGAGACTCTACAGGCCCCTAGGGAACACCACAGGCCCCTACGGAACCCTACACAACCCTCTGGAAACTTATGGAACCCTACAAGCTCCTACCAACCCCTGCGAGCACTTACACAACCCTACAGGTCCCTACGGAAATCTACGGGACTCTATGGGCCCCTAGGGAACCCTATAGATTTCGATGGAACCCTATGAGGCCCTCTGGAACCCTACAGAATACTCCAGGACCCGACAGCACTCTACAAGACCCTTAGCAACACAACGGAACCTCACTAAAACCCTATGGGCTCCTACAGAACACTGCAGGTGCCTACGGAACCCTACAGACCCCTACGGAACCCTACAGACACCTGCGGGCACTTACGGAACCCTGCAGGCCCCTACGGAACCCTACAGGTCCATACAGAACCCCACAGGGCCCTACGGAACTTTACCAGCCACTACGGAACTCTACGGGCCCCTACGGAACCCTGCAGAACCTTAGAGAATCCCACGGATTCCTACAGACTCCTGCGGGCACTTACTCAACCCTAGAGGACCCTACGGAACACTGCCAGCTCCTATGGAAGGAACCCTACGGGCCCCTACAGAACACTACTGGCTCCTGCGGTACTCCAGAGGCCTCTAGGGAACCTACGAAGCTCTACGGAGCCCTATGGATCCTTACGGAACAGTACGGGCCCCTTCAGACCTCTGCGGGCGCTTATGGAAACCTACAGGACCCTACGGAACTGTACGAGACTCTACAGGCCCCTAGGGAACACCACAGGCCCCTACGGAACCGTACGAGACTCTACAGGCCCTTAGGGAAGACCACAGGCCCCTACGGAACCCTACACAACCCTCTGGAAACTTATGGAACCCTACAAGCTCCTACCAACCCCTGCGAGCACTTACACAACCCTACAGGTCCCTACGGAAATCTACGGGACTCTATGGGCCCCTAGGGAACCCTATAGATTTCGATGGAACCCTATGAGGCCCTCTGGAACCCTACAGAATACTCCAGGACCCGACAGCACTCTACAAGACCCTTAGAAACACAACGGAACCTCACTAAAACCCTATGGGCTCCTACAGAACACTGCAGGTGCCTACGGAACCCTACAGACCCCTACGGAACCCTACAGACACCTGCGGGCACTTACGGAACCCTGCAGGCCCCTACGGAACCCTACAGGTCCATACAGAACCCCACAGGGCCCTACGGAACTTTACCAGCCACTACGGAACTCTACGGGCCCCTACGGAACCCTGCAGAACCTTAGAGAATCCCACGGATTCCTACAGACTCCTGCGGGCACTTACTCAACCCTAGAGGACCCTACGGAACACTGCCAGCTCCTATGGAAGGAACCCTACGGGCCCCTACAGAACACTACTGGCTCCTGCGGTACTCCAGAGGCCTCTAGGGAACCTACGAAGCTCTACGGAGCCCTATGGATCCTTACGGAACAGTACGGGCCCCTTCAGACCTCTGCGGGCGCTTATGGAAACCTACAGGACCCTACGGAACTGTACGAGACTCTACAGGCCCCTAGGGAACACCACAGGCCCCTACGGAACCGTACGAGACTCTACAGGCCCTTAGGGAAGACCACAGGCCCCTACGGAACCCTACACAACCCTCTGGAAACTTATGGAACCCTACAAGCTCCTACCAACCCCTGCGAGCACTTACACAACCCTACAGGTCCCTACGGCAATCTACGGGACTCTATGGGCCCCTAGGGAACCCTACAGATTTCGACGGAACCCTACCAGCCCCTCTGGAACCCTACAGAATACTCCAGGACCCGACAGCACTCTACAAGACCCTTAGCAACACAACGGAACCTCACTAAAACCCTATGGGCTCCTACAGAACACTGCAGGTGCCTACGGAACCCTAGAGACCCCTACGGAACCCTACAGACACCTGCGGGCACTTACGGAACCCTGCAGGCCCCTACGGAACCCTACAGGTCCATACAGAACCCCACAGGGCCCTACGGAACTTTACCAGCCACTACGGAACTCTACGGGCCCCTACGGAACCCTGCAGAACCTTACAGAATCCCACGGATTCCTACAGACTCCTGCGGGCACTTACTCAACCCTAGAGGACCCTACGGAACACTGCCAGCTCCTATGGAAGGAACCCTACGGGCCCCTACAGAACACTACTGGCTCCTGCGTTACTCCACAGGCCTCTAGGGAACCTACGAAGCTCTACGGAGCCCTATGGATCCTTACGGAACAGTACGGGCCCATTCAGACCTCTGCGGGCGCTTATGGAAACCTACAGGACCCTACGGAACTGTACGAGACTCTACAGGCCCCTAGGGAACACCACAGGCCCCTACGGAACCGTACGAGACTCTACAGGCCCTTAGGGAAGACCACAGGCCCCTACGGAACCCTACACAACCCTCTGGAAACTTATGGAACCCTACAAGCTCCTACCAACCCCTGCGAGCACTTACACAACCCTACAGGTCCCTACGGCAATCTACGGGACTCTATGGGCCCCTAGGGAACCCTACAGATTTCGACGGAACCCTACCAGCCCCTCTGGAACCCTACAGAATACTCCAGGACCCGACAGCACTCTACAAGACCCTTAGCAACACAACGGAACCTCACTAAAACCCTATGGGCTCCTACAGAACACTGCAGGTGCCTACGGAACCCTACAGACCCCTACGGAACCCTACAGACACCTGCGGGCACTTACAGAACACTGCAGGCCCCTACGGAACCCTACAGGTCCATACAGAACCCCACAGTGCCCCACGGAACTTTATGGAACCCTACCAGCCCCTACGGAAGCCTAAAGACCCTTGCAGGCAGTTACGGAACGGTACAGGGCCCTAGGGAACTTTACCAGCCACTACGGAACTCTACGGGCCCCTACGGAACCCTGCAGAACCTTACAGAATCCCACGGATTCCTACAGACTCCTGCGGGCACTTACTCAACCCTAGAGGTCCCTACGGAACACTGCCAGCTCCTATGGAAGGAACCCTACGGGTCCCTACAGAACATTACTGGCTCCTGCGGTACTCCACAGGCCTCTAGGGAACCTACGAAGCTCTACGGAGCCCTATGGATCCTTACGGAACAGTACGGGCCCCTTCAGACCTCTGCGGGCGCTTATGGAAACCTACAGGACCCTACGGAACTGTACGAGACTCTACAGGCCCCTAGGGAACACCACAGGCCCCTACGGAACCGTACGAGACTCTCCAGGCCCTTAGGGAAGACCACAGGCCCCTACGGAACCCTACACAACCCTCTGGAAACTTATGGAACCCTACAAGCTCCTACCAACCCCTGCGAGCACTTACACAACCCTACAGGTCCCTACGGCAATCTACGGGACTCTATGGGCCCCTAGGGAACCCTTCAGATTTCGATGGAACCCTACCAGCCCCTCTGGAACCCTACAGAATACTCCAGGACCCGACAGCACTCTACAAGACCCTTAGCAACACAAGGGAACCTCACTAAAACCCTATGGGCTCCTACAGAACACTGTAGGTGCCTACGGAAACCTACAGACCCCTACAGAATACTACCAGCCACTACAGAAAAATATGGCCCCTACGGAACTCTACGGAACCTGGCAGAAACACTGTGGGCCCCTACAGGCCCTTGCGGGCACTTGCAGAACTCTGCAGGAACCCACGGAACTTTATGGAACCCTACCAGCCCCTACGGAAGCCTAAAGACCCTTGCAGGCAGTTACGGAACGGTACAGGGCCCTAGGGAACTTTACCAGCCACTACGGAACTCTACGGGCCCCTACGGAACCCTGCAGAACCCTCCAGAACCTTACAGAATCCCACGGATTCCTACAGACTCCTGCGGGCACTTACTCAACCCTAGAGGACCCTACGGAACACTGCCAGCTCCTATGGAAGGAACCCTACGGGCCCCTACAGAACACTACTGGCTCCTGCGGTACTCCAGAGGCCTCTAGGGAACCTACGAAGCTCTACGGAGCCCTATGGATCCTTACGGAACAGTACGGGCCCCTTCAGACCTCTGCGGGCGCTTATGGAAACCTACAGGACCCTACGGAACTGTACGAGACTCTACAGGCCCCTAGGGAACACCACAGGCCCCTACGGAACCGTACGAGACTCTACAGGCCCTTAGGGAAGACCACAGGCCCCTACGGAACCCTACACAACCCTCTGGAAACTTATGGAACCCTACAAGCTCCTACCAACCCCTGCGAGCACTTACACAACCCTACAGGTCCCTACGGCAATCTACGGGACTCTATGGGCCCCTAGGGAACCCTTCAGATTTCGACGGAACCCTACCAGCCCCTCTGGAACCCTACAGAATACTCCAGGACCCGACAGCACTCTACAAGACCCTTAGCAACACAACGGAACCTCACTAAAACCCTATGGGCTCCTACAGAACACTGCAGGTGCCTACGGAACCCTACAGACCCCTACGGAACCCTACAGACACCTGCGGGCACTTACAGAACACTGCAGGCCCCTACGGAACCCTACAGGTCCATACAGAACCCCACAGTGCCCCACGGAACTTTATGGAACCCTACCAGCCCCTACGGAAGCCTAAAGACCCTTGCAGGCAGTTACGGAATGGTACAGGGCCCTAGGGAACTTTACCAGCCACTACGGAACTCTACGGGCCCCTACGGAACTCTGCAGAACCCTCCCGAACCTTACAGAATCCCACAGACTCCTACAGACTTCTGCGGGCACTTACACAACCCTACAGGTCCCTACGGAAATCCACGGGACTCTATGGGCCCCTACGGAACCCTGCAGAACCCTCCAGAACCGTACAGAATCCCACGGATTCCTACAGACTCCTGCGGGCACTTACTCAACCCTAGAGGACCCTACGGAACACTGCCAGCTCCTATGGAAGGAACCCTACGGGCCCCTACAGAACACTACTGGCTCCTGCGGTACTCCACAGGCCTCTAGGGAACCTACGAAGCTCTACGGAGCCCTATGGATCCTTACGGAACAGTACGAGCCCATTCAGACCTCTGCGGGCGCTTATGGAAACCTACAGGACCCTACGGAACTGTACGAGACTCTACAGGCCCCTAGGGAACACCACAGGCCCCTACGGAACCCTACACAACCCTCTGGAAACTTATGGAACCCTACAAGCTCCTACCAACCCCTGCGAGCACTTACACAACCCTACAGGTCCCTACGGAAATCTACGGGACTCTATGGGCCCCTAGGGAACCCTATAGATTTCGATGGAACCCTATGAGGCCCTCTGGAACCCTACAGAATACTCCAGGACCCGACAGCACTCTACAAGACCCTTAGCAACACAATGGAACCTCACTAAAACCCTATGGGCTCCTACAGAACACTGCAGGTGCCTACGGAACCCTACAGACCCCTACGGAACCCTACAGACACCTGCGGGCACTTACGGAACCCTGCAGGCCCCTACGGAACCCTACAGGTCCATACAGAACCCCACAGGGCCCTACGGAACTTTACCAGCCACTACGGAACTCTACGGGCCCCTACGGAACCCTGCAGAACCTTAGAGAATCCCACGGATTCCTACAGACTCCTGCGGGCACTTACTCAACCCTAGAGGACCCTACGGAACACTGCCAGCTCCTATGGAAGGAACCCTACGGGCCCCTACAGAACACTACTGGCTCCTGCGGTACTCCACAGGCCTCTAGGGAACCTACGAAGCTCTATGGAGCCCTATGGATCCTTACGGAACAGTACGGGCCCATTCAGACCTCTGCGGGCGCTTATGGAAACCTACAGGACCCTACGGAACTGTACGAGACTCTACAGGCCCCTAGGGAACACCACAGGCCCCTACGGAACCGTACGAGACTCTACAGGCCCTTAGGGAAGACCACAGGCCCCTACGGAACCCTACCCAACCCTCTGGAAACTTATGGAACCCTACAAGCTCCTACCAACCCCTGCGAGCACTTACACAACCCTACAGGTCCCTACGGCAATCTACGGGACTCTATGGGCCCCTAGGGAACCCTACAGATTTCGACGGAACCCTACCAGCCCCTCTGGAACCCTACAGAATACTCCAGGACCCGACAGCACTCTACAAGATCCTTAGCAACACAACGGAACCTCACTAAAACCCTATGGGCTCCTACAGAACACTGCAGGTGCCTACGGAACCCTAGAGACCCCTACGGAACCCTACAGACACCTGCGGGCACTTACGGAACCCTGCAGGCCCCTACGGAACCCTACAGGTCCATACAGAACCCCACAGGGCCCTACGGAACTTTACCAGCCACTACGGAACTCTACGGGCCCCTACGGAACCCTGCAGAACCTTACAGAATCCCACGGATTCCTACAGACTCCTGCGGGCACTTACTCAACCCTAGAGGACCCTACGGAACACTGCCAGCTCCTATGGAAGGAACCCTACGGGCCCCTACAGAACATTACTGGCTCCTGCGGTACTCCAGAGGCCTCTAGGGAACCTACGAAGCTCTACGGAGCCCTATGGATCCTTACGGAACAGTACGGGCCCCTTCAGACCTCTGCGGGCGCTTATGGAAACCTACAGGACCCTACGGAACTGTACGAGACTCTACAGGCCCCTAGGGAACACCACAGGCCCCTACGGAACCGTACGAGACTCTACAGGCCCTTAGGGAAGACCACAGGCCCCTACGGAACCCTACACAACCCTCTGGAAACTTATGGAACCCTACAAGCTCCTACCAACCCCTGCGAGCACTTACACAACCCTACAGGTCCCTACGGCAATCTACGGGACTCTATGGGCCCCTAGGGAACCCTTCAGATTTCGACGGAACCCTACCAGCCCCTCTGGAACCCTACAGAATACTCCAGGACCCGACAGCACTCTACAAGACCCTTAGCAACACAACGGAACCTCACTAAAACCCTATGGGCTCCTACAGAACACTGCAGGTGCCTACGGAACCCTACAGACCCCTACGGAACCCTACAGACACCTGCGGGCACTTACAGAACACTGCAGGCCCCTACGGAACCCTACAGGTCCATACAGAACCCCACAGTGCCCCACGGAACTTTATGGAACCCTACCAGCCCCTACGGAAGCCTAAAGACCCTTGCAGGCAGTTACGGAATGGTACAGGGCCCTAGGGAACTTTACCAGCCACTACGGAACTCTACGGGCCCCTACGGAACTCTGCAGAACCCTCCCGAACCTTACAGAATCCCACAGACTCCTACAGACTTCTGCGGGCACTTACACAACCCTACAGGTCCCTACGGAAATCCACGGGACTCTATGGGCCCCTAGGGAACCCTATAGATTTCGATGGAACCCTATGAGGCCCTCTGGAACCCTACAGAATACTCCAGGACCCGACAGCACTCTACAAGACCCTTAGCAACACAACAGAACCTCACTAAAACCCTATGGGCTCCTACAGAACACTGTAGGCGCCTACGGAACCCTACAGACCCCTACAGAATACTACCAGCCACTACAGAAAAATATGGCCCCTACGGAACTCTACGGAACCTGGCAGAAACACTGTGGGCCCCTACAGGCCCTTGCGGGCACTTGCAGAACTCTGCAGGAACCCACGGAACTTTATGGAACCCTACCAGCCCCTACGGAAGCCTAAAGACCCTTGCAGGCAGTTACGGAACGGTACAGGGCCCTAGGGAACTTTACCAGCCACTACGGAACTCTACGGGCCCCTACGGAACCCTGCAGAACCCTCCAGAACCGTACAGAATCCCACGGATTCCTACAGACTCCTGCGGGCACTTACTCAACCCTAGAGGACCCTACGGAACACTGCCAGCTCCTATGGAAGGAACCCTACGGGCCCCTACAGAACACTACTGGCTCCTGCGGTACTCCAGAGGCCTCTAGGGAACCTACGAAGCTCTACGGAGCCCTATGGATCCTTACGGAACAGTACGGGCCCCTTCAGACCTCTGCGGGCGCTTATGGAAACCTACAGGACCCTACGGAACTGTACGAGACTCTACAGGCCCCTAGGGAACACCACAGGCCCCTACGGAACCGTACGAGACTCTACAGGCCCTTAGGGAAGACCACAGGCCCCTACGGAACCCTACACAACCCTCTGGAAACTTATGGAACCCTACAAGCTCCTACCAACCCCTGCGAGCACTTACACAACCCTACAGGTCCCTACGGCAATCTACGGGACTCTATGGGCCCCTAGGGAACCCTTCAGATTTCGACGGAACCCTACCAGCCCCTCTGGAACCCTACAGAATACTCCAGGACCCGACAGCACTCTACAAGACCCTTAGCAACACAACGGAACCTCACTAAAACCCTATGGGCTCCTACAGAACACTGCAGGTGCCTACGGAACCCTACAGACCCCTACGGAACCCTACAGACACCTGCGGGCACTTACGGAACCCTGCAGGCCCCTACGGAACCCTACAGGTCCATACAGAACCCCACAGTGCCCCACGGAACTTTATGGAACCCTACCAGCCCCTACGGAAGCCTAAAGACCCTTGCAGGCAGTTACGGAATGGTACAGGGCCCTAGGGAACTTTACCAGCCACTACGGAACTCTACGGGCCCCTACGGAACTCTGCAGAACCCTCCCGAACCTTACAGAATCCCACAGACTCCTACAGACTTCTGCGGGCACTTACACAACCCTACAGGTCCCTACGGAAATCCACGGGACTCTATGGGCCCCTAGGGAACCCTATAGATTTCGATGGAACCCTATGAGGCCCTCTGGAACCCTACAGAATACTCCAGGACCCGACAGCACTCTACAAGACCCTTAGCAACACAACAGAACCTCACTAAAACCCTATGGGCTCCTACAGAACACTGCAGGCGCCTACGGAACCCTACAGACCCCTACAGAATACTACCAGCCACTACAGAAAAATATGGCCCCTACGGAACTCTACGGAACCTGGCAGAAACACTGTGGGCCCCTACAGGCCCTTGCGGGCACTTGCAGAACTCTGCAGGAACCCACGGAACTTTATGGAACCCTACCAGCCCCTACGGAAGCCTAAAGACCCTTGCAGGCAGTTACGGAACGGTACAGGGCCCTAGGGAACTTTACCAGCCACTACGGAACTCTACGGGCCCCTACGGAACCCTGCAGAACCCTCCAGAACCTTACAGAATCCCACGGATTCCTACAGACTCCTGCGGGCACTTACTCAACCCTAGAGGACCCTACGGAACACTGCCAGCTCCTATGGAAGGAACCCTACGGGCCCCTACAGAACACTACTGGCTCCTGCGGTACTCCAGAGGCCTCTAGGGAACCTACGAAGCTCTACGGAGCCCTATGGATCCTTACGGAACAGTACGGGCCCCTTCAGACCTCTGCGGGCGCTTATGGAAACCTACAGGACCCTACGGAACTGTACGAGACTCTACAGGCCCCTAGGGAACACCACAGGCCCCTACGGAACCGTACGAGACTCTACAGGCCCTTAGGGAAGACCACAGGCCCCTACGGAACCCTACACAACCCTCTGGAAACTTATGGAACCCTACAAGCTCCTACCAACCCCTGCGAGCACTTACACAACCCTACAGGTCCCTACGGCAATCTACGGGACTCTATGGGCCCCTAGGGAACCCTTCAGATTTCGACGGAACCCTACCAGCCCCTCTGGAACCCTACAGAATACTCCAGGACCCGACAGCACTCTACAAGACCCTTAGCAACACAACGGAACCTCACTAAAACCCTATGGGCTCCTACAGAACACTGCAGGTGCCTACGGAACCCTACAGACCCCTACGGAACCCTACAGACACCTGCGGGCACTTACAGAACACTGCAGGCCCCTACGGAACCCTACAGGTCCATACAGAACCCCACAGTGCCCCACGGAACTTTATGGAACCCTACCAGCCCCTACGGAAGCCTAAAGACCCTTGCAGGCAGTTACGGAATGGTACAGGGCCCTAGGGAACTTTACCAGCCACTACGGAACTCTACGGGCCCCTACGGAACTCTGCAGAACCCTCCCGAACCTTACAGAATCCCACAGACTCCTACAGACTTCTACGGGCACTTACACAACCCTACAGGTCCCTACGGAAATCCATGGGACTCTATGGGCCCCTAGGGAACCCTATAGATTTCGATGGAACCCTATGAGGCCCTCTGGAACCCTACAGAATACTCCAGGACCCGACAGCACTCTACAAGACCCTTAGCAACACAACAGAACCTCACTAAAACCCTATGGGCTCCTACAGAACACTGCAGGCGCCTACGGAACCCTACAGACCCCTACAGAATACTACCAGCCACTACAGAAAAATATGGCCCCTACGGAACTCTACGGAACCTGGCAGAAACACTGTGGGCCCCTACAGGCCCTTGCGGGCACTTGCAGAACTCTGCAGGAACCCACGGAACTTTATGGAACCCTACCAGCCCCTACGGAAGCCTAAAGACCCTTGCAGGCAGTTACGGAACGGTACAGGGCCCTAGGGAACTTTACCAGCCACTACGGAACTCTACGGGCCCCTACGGAACCCTGCAGAACCCTCCAGAACCGTACAGAATCCCACGGATTCCTACAGACTCCTGCGGGCACTTACTCAACCCTAGAGGACCCTACGGAACACTGCCAGCTCCTATGGAAGGAACCCTACGGGCCCCTACAGAACACTACTGGCTCCTGCGGTACTCCACAGGCCTCTAGGGAACCTACGAAGCTCTACGGAGCCCTATGGATCCTTACGGAACAGTACGAGCCCATTCAGACCTCTGCGGGCGCTTATGGAAACCTACAGGACCCTACGGAACTGTACGAGACTCTACAGGCCCCTAGGGAACACCACAGGCCCCTACGGAACCCTACACAACCCTCTGGAAACTTATGGAACCCTACAAGCTCCTACCAACCCCTGCGAGCACTTACACAACCCTACAGGTCCCTACGGAAATCTACGGGACTCTATGGGCCCCTAGGGAACCCTATAGATTTCGATGGAACCCTATGAGGCCCTCTGGAACCCTACAGAATACTCCAGGACCCGACAGCACTCTACAAGACCCTTAGCAACACAACGGAACCTCACTAAAACCCTATGGGCTCCTACAGAACACTGCAGGTGCCTACGGAACCCTACAGACCCCTACGGAACCCTACAGACACCTGCGGGCACTTACGGAACCCTGCAGGCCCCTACGGAACCCTACAGGTCCATACAGAACCCCACAGGGCCCTACGGAACTTTACCAGCCACTACGGAACTCTACGGGCCCCTACGGAACCCTGCAGAACCTTAGAGAATCCCACGGATTCCTACAGACTCCTGCGGGCACTTACTCAACCCTAGAGGACCCTACGGAACACTGCCAGCTCCTATGGAAGGAACCCTACGGGCCCCTACAGAACACTACTGGCTCCTGCGGTACTCCACAGGCCTCTAGGGAACCTACGAAGCTCTATGGAGCCCTATGGATCCTTACGGAACAGTACGGGCCCCTTCAGACCTCTGCGGGCGCTTATGGAAACCTACAGGACCCTACGGAACTGTACGAGACTCTACAGGCCCCTAGGGAACACCACAGGCCCCTGCGGAACCGTACGAGACTCTACAGGCCCTTAGGGAAGACCACAGGCCCCTACGGAACCCTACCCAACCCTCTGGAAACTTATGGAACCCTACAAGCTCCTACCAACCCCTGCGAGCACTTACACAACCCTACAGGTCCCTACGGCAATCTACGGGACTCTATGGGCCCCTAGGGAACCCTACAGATTTCGACGGAACCCTACCAGCCCCTCTGGAACCCTACAGAATACTCCAGGACCCGACAGCACTCTACAAGACCCTTAGCAACACAACGGAACCTCACTAAAACCCTATGGGCTCCTACAGAACACTGCAGGTGCCTACGGAACCCTAGAGACCCCTACGGAACCCTACAGACACCTGCGGGCACTTACGGAACCCTGCAGGCCCCTACGGAACCCTACAGGTCCATACAGAACCCCACAGGGCCCTACGGAACTTTACCAGCCACTACGGAACTCTACGGGCCCCTACGGAACCCTGCAGAACCTTACAGAATCCCACGGATTCCTACAGACTCCTGCGGGCACTTACTCAACCCTAGAGGACCCTACGGAACACTGCCAGCTCCTATGGAAGGAACCCTACGGGCCCCTACAGAACACTACTGGCTCCTGCGGTACTCCACAGGCCTCTAGGGAACCTACGAAGCTCTACGGAGCCCTATGGATCCTTACGGAACAGTACGGGCCCATTCAGACCTCTGCGGGCGCTTATGGAAACCTACAGGACCCTACGGAACTGTACGAGACTCTACAGGCCCCTAGGGAACACCACAGGCCCCTACGGAACCGTACAAGACTCTACAGGCCCTTAGGGAAGACCACAGGCCCCTACGGAACCCTACACAACCCTCTGGAAACTTATGGAACCCTACAAGCTCCTACCAACCCCTGCGAGCACTTACACAACCCTACAGGTCCCTACGGCAATCTACGGGACTCTATGGGCCCCTAGGGAACCCTACAGATTTCGACGGAACCCTACCAGCCCCTCTGGAACCCTACAGAATACTCCAGGACCCGACAGCACTCTACAAGACCCTTAGCAACACAACGGAACCTCACTAAAACCCTATGGGCTCCTACAGAACACTGCAGGTGCCTACGGAACCCTACAGACCCCTACGGAACCCTACAGACACCTGCGGGCACTTACAGAACACTGCAGGCCCCTACGGAACCCTACAGGTCCATACAGAACCCCACAGTGCCCCACGGAACTTTATGGAACCCTACCAGCCCCTACGGAAGCCTAAAGACCCTTGCAGGCAGTTACGGAACGGTACAGGGCCCTAGGGAACTTTACCAGCCACTACGGAACTCTACGGGCCCCTACGGAACCCTGCAGAACCTTACAGAATCCCACGGATTCCTACAGACTCCTGCGGGCACTTACTCAACCCTAGAGGACCCTACGGAACACTGCCAGCTCCTATGGAAGGAACCCTACGGGCCCCTACAGAACATTACTGGCTCCTGCGGTACTCCACAGGCCTCTAGGGAACCTACGAAGCTCTACGGAGCCCTATGGATCCTTACGGAACAGTACGGGCCCCTTCAGACCTCTGCGGGCGCTTATGGAAACCTACAGGACCCTACGGAACTGTACGAGACTCTACAGGCCCCTAGGGAACACCACAGGCCCCTACGGAACCGTACGAGACTCTACAGGCCCTTAGGGAAGACCACAGGCCCCTACGGAACCCTACACAACCCTCTGGAAACTTATGGAACCCTACAAGCTCCTACCAACCCCTGCGAGCACTTACACAACCCTACAGGTCCCTACGGCAATCTACGGGACTCTATGGGCCCCTAGGGAACCCTTCAGATTTCGATGGAACCCTACCAGCCCCTCTGGAACCCTACAGAATACTCCAGGACCCGACAGCACTCTACAAGACCCTTAGCAACACAACGGAACCTCACTAAAACCCTATGGGCTCCTACAGAACACTGTAGGTGCCTACGGAAACCTACAGACCCCTACAGAATACTACCAGCCACTACAGAAAAATATGGCCCCTACGGAACTCTACGGAACCTGGCAGAAACACTGTGGGCCCCTACAGGCCCTTGCGGGCACTTGCAGAACTCTGCAGGAACCCACGGAACTTTATGGAACCCTACCAGCCCCTACAGAAGCCTAAAGACCCTTGCAGGCAGTTACGGAACGGTACAGGGCCCTAGGGAACTTTACCAGCCACTACGGAACTCTACGGGCCCCTACGGAACCCTGCAGAACCCTCCAGAACCTTACAGAATCCCACGGATTCCTACAGACTCCTGCGGGCACTTACTCAACCCTAGAGGACCCTACGGAACACTGCCAGCTCCTATGGAAGGAACCCTACGGGCCCCTACAGAACACTACTGGCTCCTGCGGTACTCCACAGGCCTCTAGGGAACCTACGAAGCTCTACGGAGCCCTATGGATCCTTACGGAACAGTACGGGCCCCTTCAGACCTCTGCGGGCGCTTATGGAAACCTACAGGACCCTACGGAACTGTACGAGACTCTACAGGCCCCTAGGGAACACCACAGGCCCCTACGGAACCCTACACAACCCTCTGGAAACTTATGGAACCCTACAAGCTCCTACCAACCCCTGCGAGCACTTACACAACCCTACAGGTCCCTACGGAAATCTACGGGACTCTATGGGCCCCTAGGGAACCCTATAGATTTCGATGGAACCCTATGAGGCCCTCTGGAACCCTACAGAATACTCCAGGACCCGACAGCACTCTACAAGACCCTTAGCAACACAACGGAACCTCACTAAAACCCTATGGGCTCCTACAGAACACTGCAGGTGCCTACGGAACCCTACAGACCCCTACGGAACCCTACAGACACCTGCGGGCACTTACGGAACCCTGCAGGCCCCTACGGAACCCTACAGGTCCATACAGAACCCCACAGGGCCCTACGGAACTTTACCAGCCACTACGGAACTCTACGGGCCCCTACGGAACCCTGCAGAACCTTAGAGAATCCCACGGATTCCTACAGACTCCTGCGGGCACTTACTCAACCCTAGAGGACCCTACGGAACACTGCCAGCTCCTATGGAAGGAACCCTACGGGCCCCTACAGAACACTACTGGCTCCTGCGGTACTCCACAGGCCTCTAGGGAACCTACGAAGCTCTATGGAGCCCTATGGATCCTTACGGAACAGTACGGGCCCATTCAGACCTCTGCGGGCGCTTATGGAAACCTACAGGACCCTACGGAACTGTACGAGACTCTACAGGCCCCTAGGGAACACCACAGGCCCCTGCGGAACCGTACGAGACTCTACAGGCCCTTAGGGAAGACCACAGGTCCCTACGGAACCCTACACAACCCTCTGGAAACTTATGGAACCCTACAAGCTCCTACCAACCCCTGCGAGCACTTACACAACCCTACAGGTCCCTACGGCAATCTACGGGACTCTATGGGCCCCTAGGGAACCCTACAGATTTCGACGGAACCCTACCAGCCCCTCTGGAACCCTACAGAATACTCCAGGACCCGACAGCACTCTACAAGACCCTTAGCAACACAACGGAACCTCACTAAAACCCTATGGGCTCCTACAGAACACTGCAGGTGCCTACGGAACCCTAGAGACCCCTACGGAACCCTACAGACACCTGCGGGCACTTACGGAACCCTGCAGGCCCCTACGGAACCCTACAGGTCCATACAGAACCCCACAGGGCCCTACGGAACTTTACCAGCCACTACGGAACTCTACGGGCCCCTACGGAACCCTGCAGAACCTTACAGAATCCCACGGATTCCTACAGACTCCTGCGGGCACTTACTCAACCCTAGAGGACCCTACGGAACACTGCCAGCTCCTATGGAAGGAACCCTACGGGCCCCTACAGAACACTACTGGCTCCTGCGGTACTCCACAGGCCTCTAGGGAACCTACGAAGCTCTACGGAGCCCTATGGATCCTTACGGAACAGTACGGGCCCATTCAGACCTCTGCGGGCGCTTATGGAAACCTACAGGACCCTACGGAACTGTACGAGACTCTACAGGCCCCTAGGGAACACCACAGGCCCCTACGGAACCGTACGAGACTCTACAGGCCCTTAGGGAAGACCACAGGCCCCTACGGAACCCTACACAACCCTCTGGAAACTTATGGAACCCTACAAGCTCCTACCAACCCCTGCGAGCACTTACACAACCCTACAGGTCCCTACGGCAATCTACGGGACTCTATGGGCCCCTAGGGAACCCTTCAGATTTCGATGGAACCCTACCAGCCCCTCTGGAACCCTACAGAATACTCCAGGACCTGACAGCACTCTACAAGACCCTTAGCAACACAACGGAACCTCACTAAAACCCTATGGGCTCCTACAGAACACTGTAGGTGCCTACGGAAACCTACAGACCCCTACAGAATACTACCAGCCACTACAGAAAAATATGGCCCCTACGGAACTCTACGGAACCTGGCAGAAACACTGTGGGCCCCTACAGGCCCTTGCGGGCACTTGCAGAACTCTGCAGGAACCCACGGAACTTTATGGAACCCTACCAGCCCCTACGGAAGCCTAAAGACCCTTGCAGGCAGTTACGGAACGGTACAGGGCCCTAGGGAACTTTACCAGCCACTACGGAACTCTACGGGCCCCTACGGAACCCTGCAGAACCCTCCAGAACCTTACAGAATCCCACGGATTCCTACAGACTCCTGCGGGCACTTACTCAACCCTAGAGGACCCTACGGAACACTGCCAGCTCCTATGGAAGGAACCCTACGGGCCCCTACAGAACACTACTGGCTCCTGCGGTACTCCACAGGCCTCTAGGGAACCTACGAAGCTCTACGGAGCCCTATGGATCCTTACGGAACAGTACGGGCCCCTTCAGACCTCTGCGGGCGCTTATGGAAACCTACAGGACCCTACGGAACTGTACGAGACTCTACAGGCCCCTAGGGAACACCACAGGCCCCTACGGAACCGTACGAGACTCTACAGGCCCTTAGGGAAGACCACAGGCCCCTACGGAACCCTACACAACCCTCTGGAAACTTATGGAACCCTACAAGCTCCTACCAACCCCTGCGAGCACTTACACAACCCTACAGGTCCCTACGGCAATCTACGGGACTCTATGGGCCCCTAGGGAACCCTACAGATTTCGACGGAACCCTACCAGCCCCTCTGGAACCCTACAGAATACTCCAGGACCCGACAGCACTCTACAAGACCCTTAGCAACACAAGGGAACCTCACTAAACCCCTATGGGCTCCTACAGAACACTGCAGGTGCCTACGGAACCCTACAGACCCCTACGGAACCCTACAGACACCTGCGGGCACTTACAGAACACTGCAGGCCCCTACGGAACCCTACAGGTCCATACAGAACCCCACAGTGCCCCACGGAACTTTATGGAACCCTACCAGCCCCTACGGAAGCCTAAAGACCCTTGCAGGCAGTTACGGAACGGTACAGGGCCCTAGGGAACTTTACCAGCCACTACGGAACTCTACGGGCCCCTACGGAACCCTGCAGAACCCTCCAGAACCTTACAGAATCCCACGGATTCCTACAGACTCCTGCGGGCACTTACTCAACCCTAGAGGACCCTACGGAACACTGCCAGCTCCTATGGAAGGAACCCTACGGGCCCCTACAGAACATTACTGGCTCCTGCGGTACTCCACAGGCCTCTAGGGAACCTACGAAGCTCTACGGAGCCCTATGGATCCTTACGGAACAGTACGGGCCCCTTCAGACCTCTGCGGGCGCTTATGGAAACCTACAGGACCCTACGGAACTGTACGAGACTCTACAGGCCCCTAGGGGACACCACAGGCCCCTACGGAACCGTACGAGACTCTACAGGCCCTTAGGGAAGACCACAGGCCCCTACGGAACCCTACACAACCCTCTGGAAACTTATGGAACCCTACAAGCTCCTACCAACCCCTGCGAGCACTTACACAACCCTACAGGTCCCTACGGCAATCTACGGGACTCTATGGGCCCCTAGGGAACCCTTCAGATTTCGATGGAACCCTACCAGCCCCTCTGGAACCCTACAGAATACTCCAGGACCTGACAGCACTCTACAAGACCCTTAGCAACACAACGGAACCTCACTAAAACCCTATGGGCTCCTACAGAACACTGTAGGTGCCTACGGAAACCTACAGACCCCTACAGAATACTACCAGCCACTACAGAAAAATATGGCCCCTACGGAACTCTACGGAACCTGGCAGAAACACTGTGGGCCCCTACAGGCCCTTGCGGGCACTTGCAGAACTCTGCAGGAACCCACGGAACTTTATGGAACCCTACCAGCCCCTACGGAAGCCTAAAGACCCTTGCAGGCAGTTACGGAACGGTACAGGGCCCTAGGGAACTTTACCAGCCACTACGGAACTCTACGGGCCCCTACGGAACCCTGCAGAACCCTCCAGAACCTTACAGAATCCCACGGATTCCTACAGACTCCTGCGGGCACTTACTCAACCCTAGAGGACCCTACGGAACACTGCCAGCTCCTATGGAAGGAACCCTACGGGCCCCTACAGAACACTACTGGCTCCTGCGGTACTCCACAGGCCTCTAGGGAACCTACGAAGCTCTACGGAGCCCTATGGATCCTTACGGAACAGTACGGGCCCCTTCAGACCTCTGCGGGCGCTTATGGAAACCTACAGGACCCTACGGAACTGTACGAGACTCTACAGGCCCCTAGGGAACACCACAGGCCCCTACGGAACCGTACGAGACTCTACAGGCCCTTAGGGAAGACCACAGGCCCCTACGGAACCCTACACAACCCTCTGGAAACTTATGGAACCCTACAAGCTCCTACCAACCCCTGCGAGCACTTACACAACCCTACAGGTCCCTACGGCAATCTACGGGACTCTATGGGCCCCTAGGGAACCCTTCAGATTTCGACGGAACCCTACCAGCCCCTCTGGAACCCTACAGAATACTCCAGGACCCGACAGCACTCTACAAGACCCTTAGCAACACAACGGAACCTCACTAAAACCCTATGGGCTCCTACAGAACACTGCAGGTGCCTACGGAACCCTACAGACCCCTACGGAACCCTACAGACACCTGCGGGCACTTACAGAACACTGCAGGCCCCTACGGAACCCTACAGGTCCATACAGAACCCCACAGTGCCCCACGGAACTTTATGGAACCCTACCAGCCCCTACGGAAGCCTAAAGACCCTTGCAGGCAGTTACGGAACGGTACAGGGCCCTAGGGAACTTTACCAGCCACTACGGAACTCTACGGGCCCCTACGGAACCCTGCAGAACCCTCCAGAACCTTACAGAATCCCACGGATTCCTACAGACTCCTGCGGGCACTTACTCAACCCTAGAGGACCCTACGGAACACTGCCAGCTCCTATGGAAGGAACCCTACGGGCCCCTACAGAACATTACTGGCTCCTGCGGTACTCCACAGGCCTCTAGGGAACCTACGAAGCTCTACGGAGCCCTATGGATCCTTACGGAACAGTACGGGCCCCTTCAGACCTCTGCGGGCGCTTATGGAAACCTACAGGACCCTACGGAACTGTACGAGACTCTACAGGCCCCTAGGGGACACCACAGGCCCCTACGGAACCGTACGAGACTCTACAGGCCCTTAGGGAAGACCACAGGCCCCTACGGAACCCTACACAACCCTCTGGAAACTTATGGAACCCTACAAGCTCCTACCAACCCCTGCGAGCACTTACACAACCCTACAGGTCCCTACGGCAATCTACGGGACTCTATGGGCCCCTAGGGAACCCTTCAGATTTCGATGGAACCCTACCAGCCCCTCTGGAACCCTACAGAATACTCCAGGACCTGACAGCACTCTACAAGACCCTTAGCAACACAACGGAACCTCACTAAAACCCTATGGGCTCCTACAGAACACTGTAGGTGCCTACGGAAACCTACAGACCCCTACAGAATACTACCAGCCACTACAGAAAAATATGGCCCCTACGGAACTCTACGGAACCTGGCAGAAACACTGTGGGCCCCTACAGGCCCTTGCGGGCACTTGCAGAACTCTGCAGGAACCCACGGAACTTTATGGAACCCTACCAGCCCCTACGGAAGCCTAAAGACCCTTGCAGGCAGTTACGGAACGGTACAGGGCCCTAGGGAACTTTACCAGCCACTACGGAACTCTACGGGCCCCTACGGAACCCTGCAGAACCCTCCAGAACCTTACAGAATCCCACGGATTCCTACAGACTCCTGCGGGCACTTACTCAACCCTAGAGGACCCTACGGAACACTGCCAGCTCCTATGGAAGGAACCCTACGGGCCCCTACAGAACACTACTGGCTCCTGCGGTACTCCACAGGCCTCTAGGGAACCTACGAAGCTCTACGGAGCCCTATGGATCCTTACGGAACAGTACGGGCCCCTTCAGACCTCTGCGGGCGCTTATGGAAACCTACAGGACCCTACGGAACTGTACGAGACTCTACAGGCCCCTAGGGAACACCACAGGCCCCTACGGAACCGTACGAGACTCTACAGGCCCTTAGGGAAGACCACAGGCCCCTACGGAACCCTACACAACCCTCTGGAAACTTATGGAACCCTACAAGCTCCTACCAACCCCTGCGAGCACTTACACAACCCTACAGGTCCCTACGGCAATCTACGGGACTCTATGGGCCCCTAGGGAACCCTTCAGATTTCGACGGAACCCTACCAGCCCCTCTGGAACCCTACAGAATACTCCAGGACCCGACAGCACTCTACAAGACCCTTAGCAACACAACGGAACCTCACTAAAACCCTATGGGCTCCTACAGAACACTGCAGGTGCCTACGGAACCCTACAGACCCCTACGGAACCCTACAGACACCTGCGGGCACTTACAGAACACTGCAGGCCCCTACGGAACCCTACAGGTCCATACAGAACCCCACAGTGCCCCACGGAACTTTATGGAACCCTACCAGCCCCTACGGAAGCCTAAAGACCCTTGCAGGCAGTTACGGAATGGTACAGGGCCCTAGGGAACTTTACCAGCCACTACGGAACTCTACGGGCCCCTACGGAACTCTGCAGAACCCTCCCGAACCTTACAGAATCCCACAGACTCCTACAGACTTCTGCGGGCACTTACACAACCCTACAGGTCCCTACGGAAATCCACGGGACTCTATGGGCCCCTAGGGAACCCTATAGATTTCGATGGAACCCTATGAGGCCCTCTGGAACCCTACAGAATACTCCAGGACCCGACAGCAGTCTACAAGACCCTTAGCAACACAACAGAACCTCACTAAAACCCTATGGGCTCCTACAGAACACTGCAGGCGCCTACGGAACCCTACAGACCCCTACAGAATACTACCAGCCACTACAGAAAAATATGGCCCCTACGGAACTCTACGGAACCTGGCAGAAACACTGTGGGCCCCTACAGGCCCTTGCGGGCACTTGCAGAACTCTGCAGGAACCCACGGAACTTTATGGAACCCTACCAGCCCCTACGGAAGCCTAAAGACCCTTGCAGGCAGTTACGGAATGGTACAGGGCCCTAGGGAACTTTACCAGCCACTACGGAACTCTACGGGCCCCTACGGAACCCTGCAGAACCCTCCAGAACCTTACAGAATCCCACGGATTCCTACAGACTCCTGCGGGCACTTACTCAACCCTAGAGGACCCTACGGAACACTGCCGGCTCCTACGGTACTCCAGAGGCCTCTAGGGAACCTACGAAGCTCTACGGAACCCTATGGATCCTTACGGAACAGTACGGGCCCCTTCAGACCTCTGCGGGCGCTTATGGAAACCTACAGGACCCTACCGAAACTGTACGAGACTCTACAGGCCCCTAGGGAACACCACAGGCCCCTACGGAACCCTACACAACCCTCCGGAAACATATGGCACCCTACAAGCTCCTACCAACCCCTGCGGGCACTTTCATAACCCTACAGGTCCCTACGGAAATCTACGGGACTCTACGGGCCCCTAGGGAACCCTTCAGATTTCGACGGAACCCTACCAGCCCCTCTGGAACCCTACAGAATACTCCAGGACCCGACAGCACTCTACAAGACCCTTAGCAACACAACGGAACCTCACTAAAACCCTATGGGCTCCTACAGAACACTGCAGGTGCCTACGGAACCCTACAGACCCCTACGGAACCCTACAGACACCTGCGGGCACTTACGGAACCCTGCAGGCCCCTACGGAACGCTACAGGTCCATACAGAACCCCACAGGGCCCTACGGAACTTTACCAGCCACTACG
The DNA here is from genome assembly GCF_964106895.1 of Numenius arquata. Classification (NCBI taxonomy): domain Eukaryota; kingdom Metazoa; phylum Chordata; class Aves; order Charadriiformes; family Scolopacidae; genus Numenius; species Numenius arquata. The sequence continues at coordinate 60,775 of NW_027414835.1, forward strand.
GAACTCCACGGGTCCCTACGGAACCCTGCAGAACCCTCCAGAACCTTACAGAATCCCACAGACTCCTACAGACTTCTGCGGGCACTTACACAACCCTACAGGTCCCTACGGAAATCTACGGGACTCTATGGGCCCCTAGGGAACCCTGTAGATTTCGATGGAACCCTATGAGGCCCTCTGGAACCCTACAGAATACTCCAGGACCCGACAGCACTCTACAAGACCCTTAGCAACACAACGGAACCTCACTAAAACCCTATGGGCTCCTACAGAACACTGCAGGTGCCTACGGAACCCTACAGACCCCTACAGAACCCTACAGACACCTGCGGGCACTTACGGAACCCTGCAGGCCCCTACGGAACCCTACAGGTCCATACAGAACCCCACAGGGCCCTACGGAACTTTACCAGCCACTACGGAACTCTACGGGCCCCTACGGAACCCTGCAGAACCTTACAGAATCCCACGGATTCCTACAGACTCCTGCGGGCACTTACTCAACCCTAGAGGACCCTACGGAACACTGCCAGCTCCTATGGAAGGAACCCTACGGGCCCCTACAGAACACTACTGGCTCCTGCGGTACTCCACAGGCCTCTAGGGAACCTACGAAGCTCTACGGAGCCCTATGGATCCTTACGGAACAGTACGAGCCCATTCAGACCTCTGTGGGCGCTTATGGAAACCTACAGGACCCTACGGAACTGTACGAGACTCTACAGGCCCCTAGGGAACACCACAGGCCCCTACGGAACCGTACGAGACTCTACAGGCCCTTAGGGAACACCACAGGCCCCTACGGAACCCTACACAACCCTCTGGAAACTTATGGAACCCTACAAGCTCCTACCAACCCCTGCGAGCACTTACACAACCCTACAGGTCCCTACGGCAATCTACGGGAGTCTATGGGCCCCTAGGGAACCCTTCAGATTTCGATGGAACCCTATGAGGCCCTCTGGAACCCTACAGAATACTCCAGGACCCGACAGCACTCTACAAGACCCTTAGCAACACAACGGAACCTCACTAAAACCCTATGGGCTCCTACAGAACACTGCAGGTGCCTACGGAACCCTACAGACCCCTACGGAACCCTACAGACACCTGCGGGCACTTACAGAACCCTGCAGGCCCCTACGGAACCCTACAGGTCCATACAGAACCCCACAGTGCCCCACGGAACTTTATGGAACCCTACCAGCCCCTACGGAAGCCTAAAGACCCTTGCAGGCAGTTACGGAACGGTACAGGGCCCTACGGATCTTTACCAGCCACTACGGAACTCTACGGGCCCCTACGGAACCCTGCAGAACCCTCCCGAACCTTACAGAATCCCACAGACTCCTACAGACTTCTGCGGGCACTTACACAACCCTACAGGTCCCTACGGAAATCTACGGGACTCTATGGGCCCCTAGGGAACCCTATAGATTTCGATGGAACCCTATGAGGCCCTCTGGAACCCTACAGAATACTCCAGGACCCGACAGCACTCTACAAGACCCTTAGCAACACAACGGAACCTCACTAAAACCCTATGGGCTCCTACAGAACACTGCAGGCGCCTACGGAACACTACAGACCCCTACAGAATACTACCAGCCACTACAGAAAAATATGGCCCCTACGGAACTCTACGGAACCTGGCAGAAACACTGTGGGCCCCTACAGGCCCTTGCGGGCACTTGCAGAACTCTGCAGGAACTCACGGAACTTTATGGAACCCTACCAGCCCCTACGGAAGCCTAAAGACCCTTGCAGGCAGTTACGGAACGGTACAGGGCCCTAGGGAACTTTACCAGCCACTACGGAACTCTACGGGCCCCTACGGAACCCTGCAGAACCCTGCAGAACCTTACAGAATCCCACGGATTCCTACAGACTCCTGCGGGCACTTACTCAACCCTAGAGGACCCTACGGAACACTGCCAGCTCCTATGGAAGGAACCCTATGGGCCCCTACAGAACACTACTGGCTCCTGCGGTACTCCAGAGGCCTCTAGGGAACCTACGAAGCTCTACGGAACCCTATGGATCCTTACGGCACAGTACGGGCCCCTTCAGACCTCTGCGGGCGCTTATGGAAACCTACAGGACCCTACGGAACTGTACGAGACTCTACAGGCCCCTAGGGAACACCACAGGCCCCTACGGAACCCTACACAACCCTCCGGAAACATATGGCACCCTACAAGCTCCTACCAACCCCTGCGGGCACTTACACAACCCTACAGGCCCCTATGGAAATCTATGGGACTCTACGGGCCCCTAGGGAACCCTTCAGATTTCGACGGAACCCTACCAGCCCCTCTGGAACCCTACAGAATACTCCAGGACCCGACAGCACTCTACAAGACCCTTAGCAACACAACGGAACCTCGCTAAAACCGTATGGGCTCCTACAGAATACTGCAGGTGCCTACGGAACCCTACAGACCCGTACAGACACCTACGGGCACTTACAGAACACTGCAGGCCCCTACGGAACCCTACAGGTCCATACAGAACCCCACAGGGCCCTACGGAACTTTACCAGCCACTATGGAACTCTACGGGTCCCTACGGAACCCTGCAGAACCCTCCGGAATCTGACAGAATCCCACAGACTCCTACAGACTTCTGCGGGCACTTAAACAACCCTACAGGCCCCTACGGAACACTGCCAGCCCCTATGGAAGGAACCCTACGGGCCCCTACAGAACACTACTGGCTCCTGCGGTACTCCACAGGCCTCTAGGGAACCTACGAAGCTCTACGGAGCCCTATGGATCCTTACGGAACAGTACGGGCCCATTCAGACCTCTGCGGGCGCTTATGGAAATCTACAGGACCCTACGGAACTGTACGAGACTCTACAGGCCCCTAGGGAACACCACAGGCCCCTACGGAACCGTACGAGACTCTACAGGCCCCTAGGGAACACCACAGGCCCCTACGGAACCCTACCCAACCCTCTGGAAACTTATGGAACCCTACAAGCTCCTACCAACCCCTGCGAGCACTTACACAACCCTACAGGTCCCCACGGCAATCTACGGGACTCTATGGGCCCCTAGGGAACCCTATACATTTCGATGGAACCCTATGAGGCCCTCTGGAACCCTACAGAATACTCCAGGACCCGACAGCACTCTACAAGACCCTTAGCAACACAACGGAACCTCACTAAAACCCTATGGGCTCCTACAGAACACTGCAGGCGCCTACGGAACCCTACAGACCCCTACAGAATACTACCACCACTACAGAAAAATATGGCCCCTACGGAACTCTACGGAACCTGGCAGAAACACTGTGCGCCCCTACAGGCCCTTGCGGGCACTTGCAGAACTCTGCAGGAACCCACGGAACTTTATGGAACCCTACCAGCCCCTACGGAAGCCTAAAGACCCTTGCAGGCAGTTACGGAACGGTACAGGGCCCTAGGGAACTTTACCAGCCACTACGGAACTCTACGGGCCCCTACGGAACCCTGCAGAACCCTCCAGAACCTTACAGAATCCCACGGATTCCTACAGACTCCTGCGGGCACTTACTCAACCCTAGAGGACCCTACGGAACACTACTGGCTCCTACGGTACTCCACAGGCCTCTAGGGAACCTACGAAGCTCTACGGAACCCTATGGATCCTTACGGAACAGTACGGGCCCCTTCAGACCTCTGCGGGCGCTTATGGAAACCTACAGGACCCTACCGAAACTGTACGAGACTCTACAGGCCCCTAGGGAACACCACAGGCCCCTACGGAACCCTACACAACCCTCCGGAAACATATGGCACCCTACAAGCTCCTACCAACCCCTGCGGGCACTTTCATAATCCTACAGGTCCCTACGGCAATCTACGGGAGTCTATGGGCCCCTAGGGAACCCTATAGATTTTGAAGGAACCCTATGAGGCCCTCTGGAACCCTACAGAATACTCCAGGACCCGACAGCACTCTACAAGACCCTTAGCAACACAACGGAACCTCACTAAAACCCTATGGGCTCCTACAGAACACTGCAGGTGCCTACGGAACCCTAGAGACCCCTACGGAACCCTACAGACACCTGCGGGCACTTACGGAACCCTGCAGGCCCCTACGGAACCCTACAGGTCCATACAGAACCCCACAGGGCCCTACGGAACTTTACCAGCCACTATGGAACTCTACGGGTCCCTACGGAACCCTGCAGAACCCTCCGGATCCTGAAAGAATCCCACAGACTCCTACAGACTTCTGCGGGCACTTACACAACCCTACAGGTCCCTACGGCAATCTACGGGACTCCAAGGGCCCCTAGGGAACCCTATAGATTTCGATGGAACCCTATGAGGCCCTCTGGAACCCTACAGAATACTCCAGGACCCGACAGCACTCTACAAGACCCTTAGCAACACAACGGAACCTCACTAAAACCCTATGGGCTCCTACAGAACACTGCAGGTGCCTATGGAACCCTACAGATCCCTACGGAACCCTACAGACACCTGCGGGCACTTACGGAACCCTGCAGGCCCCTACGGAACCCTACAGGTCCATACAGAACCCCACAGGGCCCTACGGAACTTTACCAGCCACTACGGAAATCTACGGGTCCCTACAGACTCCTGCAGAACCCTCCCGAACCTTACAGAATCCCACAGACTCCTACAGACTTCTGCGGGCACTTACACAACCCTACAGGTCCCTACGGCAATCTACGGGACTCCAAGGGCCCCTAGGGAACCCTATAGATTTCGATGGAACCCTATGAGACCCTCTGGAACCCTACAGAATACTCCAGGACCCGACAGCACTCTACAAGACCCTTAGCAACACAATGGAACCTCACTAAAACCCTATGGGCTCCTACAGAACACTGCAGGTGCCTACGGAACCCTACAGACCCCTACGGAACCCTACAGACACCTGCGGGCACTTACGGAACCCTGCAGGCCCCTACGGAACCCTACAGGTCCATACAGAACCCCACAGGGCCCTACGGAACTTTACCAGCCACTACGGAACTCTACGGGCCCCTACGGAACCCTGCAGAACCCTCCCGAACCTTACAGAATCCCACAGACTCCTACAGACTTCTGCGGGCACTTACACAACCCTACAGGTCCCTACGGAAATCTACGGGACTCTATGGGCCCCTAGGGAACCCTATAGATTTCGATGGAACCCTATGAGGCCCTCTGGAACCCTACAGAATACTCCAGGACCCGACAGCACTCTACAAGACCCTTAGCAACACAACGGAACCTCACTAAAACCCTATGGGCTCCTACAGAACACTGCAGGCGCCTACGGAACCCTACAGACCCCTACAGAATACTACCAGCCACTACAGAAAAATATGGCCCCTACGGAACTCTACGGAACCTGGCAGAAACACTGTGGGCCCCTACAGGCCCTTGCGGGCACTTGCAGAACTCTGCAGGAACCCACGGAACTTTATGGAACCCTACCAGCCCCTACGGAAGCCTAAAGACCATTGCAGGCAGTTACGGAACGGTACAGGGCCCTAGGGAACTTTACCAGCCACTACGGAACTCTACGGGCCCCTACGGAACCCTGCAGAACCCTCCAGAACCGTACAGAATCCCACGGATTCCTACAGACTCCTGCGGGCACTTACTCAACCCTAGAGGACCCTACGGAACACTGCCAGCTCCTATGGAAGGAACCCTACGGGCCCCTACAGAACACTACTGGCTCCTGCGGTACTCCACAGGCCTCTAGGGAACCTACGAAGCTCTACGGAACCCTATGGATCCTTACGGAACAGTACGGGCCCCTTCAGACCTCTGCGGGCGCTTATGGAAACCTACAGGACCCTACGGAACTGTACGAGACTCTACAGGCCCCTAGGGAACACCACAGGCCCCTACGGAACCCTACACAACCCTCCGGAAACATATGGCACCCTACAAGCTCCTACCAACCCCTGCAGGCACTTACACAACCCTACAGGTCCCTACGGAAATCTATGGGACTCTACGGGCCCCTAGGGAACCCTTCAGATTTCGACGGAACCCTACGAGCCCCTCTGGAACCCTACAGAATACTCCAGGACCCGACAGCACTCTACAAGACCCTTAGCAACACAACGGAACCTCGCTAAAACCCTATGGGCTCCTACAGAATACTGCAGGTGCCTACGGAACCCTACAGACCCGTACAGACACCTACGGGCACTTACAGAACACTGCAGGCCCCTACGGAACCCTACAGGTCCATACAGAACCCCACAGGGCCCTACGGAACTTTACCAGCCACTATGGAACTCTACGGGTCCCTACGGAACCCTGCAGAACCCTCCGGAATCTGACAGAATCCCACAGACTCCTACAGACTTCTGCGGGCACTTAAACAACCCTAGAGGACCCTACGGAACACTGCCAGCCCCTATGGAAGGAACCCTACGGGCCCCTACAGAACACTACTGGCTCCTGCGGTACTCCACAGGCCTCTAGGGAACCTACGAAGCTCTACGGAGCCCTATGGATCCTTACGGAACAGTACGGGCCCATTCAGACCTCTGCGGGCACTTATGGAAACCTACAGGACCCTACGGAACTGTACGAGACTCTACAGGCCCCTAGGGAACACCACAGGCCCCTATGGAACCGTACGAGACTCTACAGTCCCCTAGGGAACACCACAGACCCCTACGGAACCTTACACAACCCTCTGGAAACTTATGGAACCCTACAAGCTCCTACCAACCCCTGCGAGCACTTACACAACCCTACAGGTCCCCACGGCAATCTACGGGACTCTATGGGCCCCTAGGGAACCCTTCAGATTTCGATGGAACTCTACGAGCCCCTCTGGAACCCTACAGAATACTCCAGGACCCGACAGCACTCTACAAGACCCTTAGCAACACAATGGAACCTCACTAAAACCCTATGGGCTCCTACAGAACACTGCAGGCGCCTACGGAACCCTACAGACCCCTACAGAATACTACCACCACTACAGAAAAATATGGCCCCTACGGAACTCTACGGAACCTGGCAGAAACACTGTGGGCCCCTACAGGCCCTTGCGGGCACTTGCAGAACTCTGCAGGAACCCACGGAACTTTATGGAACCCTACCAGCCCCTACGGAAGCCTAAAGACCATTGCAGGCAGTTACGGAACGGTACAGGGCCCTAGGGAACTTTACCAGCCACTACGGAACTCTACGGGTCCCTACGGAACCCTGCAGAACCCTCCAGAACCTTACAGAATCCCACGGATTCCTACAGACTCCTGCGGGCACTTACTCAACCCTAGAGGACCCTACGGAACACTACTGGCTCCTGCGGTACTCCAGAGGCCTCTAGGGAACCTACGAAGCTCTACGGAACCCTATGGATCCTTACGACACAGTACGGGCCCCTTCAGACCTCTGCGGGCGCTTATGGAAACCTACAGGACCCTACCGAAACTGTACGAGACTCTACAGGCCCCTAGGGAACACCACAGGCCCCTACGGAACCCTACACAACCCTCCGGAAACATATGGCACCCTACAAGCTCCTACCAACCCCTGCAGGCACTTACATAACCCTACAGGCCCCTACGGAAATCTACGGGACTCTACGGGCCCCTAGGGAACCCTTCAGATTTCGACGGAACCCTACCAGCCCCTCTGGAACCCTACAGAATACTCCAGGACCCGACAGCACTCTACAAGACCCTTAGCAACACAACAGAACCTCACTAAAACCCTATGGGCTCCTACGGAACACTGCAGGTGCCTACGGAACCCTAGAGACCCCTACGGAACCCTACAGACACCTGCGGGCACTTACGGAACCCTGCAGGCCCCTACGGAACCCTACAGGTCCATACAGAACCCCACAGGGCCCTACGGAACTTTACCAGCCACTACGGAACTCTACGGGTCCCTACGGAACCCTGCAGAACCCTCCAGAAGCTTACAGAATCCCACAGACTCCTACCAACCCCTGCGGGCACTTATACAACCCTACAGGTCCCTACGGAAATCTACGGGACTCTATGGGCCCCTAGGGAACCCTATAGATTTCGATGGAACCCTATGAGGCCCTCTGGAACCCTACAGAATACTCCAGGACCCGACAGCACTCTACAAGACCCTTAGCAACACAACGGAACCTCACTAAAACCCTATGGGCTCCTACAGAACACTGCAGGCGCCTACGGAACCCTACAGACCCCTACAGAATCCTACCACCACTACAGAAACATATGGCCCCTACGGAACTCTACGGAACCTGGCAGAAACACTGTGCGCCCCTACAGGCCCTAGCGGGCACTTGCAGAACTCTGCAGGAACCCACGGAACTTTATGGAACCCTACCAGCCCCTATGGAAGCCTAAAGACCCTTGCAGGCAGTTACGGAACGGTACAGGGCCCTAGGGAACTTTACCAGCCACTACGGAACTCTACGGGCCCCTACGGAACCCTGCAGAACCCTGCAGAACCTTACAGAATCCCACGGATTCCTACAGACTCCTGCGGGCACTTACTCAACCCTAGAGGACCCTACGGAACACTGCCAGCTCCTATGGAAGGAACCCTACGGGCCCCTACAGAACACTACTGGCTCCTGCGGTACTCCAGAGGCCTCTAGGGAACCTACGAAGCTCTACGGAACCCTATGGATCCTTACGGAACAGTACGGGCCCCTTCAGACCTCTGCGGGCGCTTATGGAAACCTACAGGACCCTACGGAACTGTACGAGACTCTACAGGCCCCTAGGGAACACCACAGGCCCCTACGGAACCCTACACAACCCTCCGGAAACATATGGCACCCTACAAGCTCCTACCAACCCCTGCGGGCACTTACACAACCCTACAGGCCCCTACGGAAATCTATGGGACTCTACGGGCCCCTAGGGAACCCTTCAGATTTCGACGGAACCCTACCAGCCCCTCTGGAACCCTACAGAATACTCCAGGACCCGACAGCACTCTACAAGACCCTTAGCAACACAACGGAACCTCACTAAAACCCTATGGGCTCCTACAGAATACTGCAGGTGCCTACGGAACCCTACAGACCCGTACAGACACCTACGGGCACTTACAGAACACTGCAGGCCCCTACAGAACCCTACAGGTCCATACAGAACCCCACAGGGCCCTACGGAACTTTACCAGCCACTATGGAACTCTACGGGTCCCTACGGAACCCTGCAGAACCCTCCGGAATCTGACAGAATCCCACAGACTCCTACAGACTTCTGCGGGCACTTGAACAACCCTACAGGCCCCTACGGAACACTGCCAGCCCCTATAGAAGGAACCCTACGGGCCCCTACAGAACACTACTGGCTCCTGCGGTACTCCACAGGCCTCTAGGGAACCTACGAAGCTCTACGGAGCCCTATGGATCCTTACGGAACAGTACGGGCCCATTCAGACCTCTGCGGGCACTTATGGAAACCTACAGGACCCTACGGAACTGTACGAGACTCTACAGGCCCCTAGGGAACACCACAGGCCCCTACGGAACCGTACGAGACTCTACAGGCCCCTAGGGAAAACCACAGGCCCCTACGGAACCCTACAAAACCCTCTGGAAACTTATGGAACCCTACAAGCTCCTACCAACCCCTGCGAGCACTTACACAACCCTACAGGACCCTACGGCAATCTACGGGACTCTATGGGCCCCTAGGGAACCCTATAGATTTCGATGGAACCCTATGAGGCCCTCTGGAACCCTACAGAATACTCCAGGACCCGACAGCACTCTACAAGACCCTTAGCAACACAACGGAACCTCACTAAAACCCTATGGGCTCCTACAGAACACTGCAGGTGCCTACGGAACCCTACAGACCCCTACGGAACCCTACAGACACCTGCGGGCACTTACGGAACCCTGCAGGCCCCTACGGAACCCTACAGGTCCATACAGAACCCCACAGGGCCCTACGGAACTTTACCAGCCACTACGGAACTCTACGGGTCCCTACGGAACCCTGCAGAACCCTCCAGAACCTTACAGAATCCCACGGATTCCTACAGACTCCTGCGGGCACTTACTCAACCCTAGAGGACCCTACGCAACACTACTGGCTCCTGCGGTACTCCACAGGCCTCTAGGGAACCTACGAAGCTCTACGGAACCCTATGGATCCTTACGACACAGTACGGGCCCCTTCAGACCTCTGCGGGCGCTTATGGAAACCTACAGGACCCTACCGAAACTGTACGAGACTCTACAGGCCCCTAGGGAACACCACAGGCCCCTACGGAACCCTACACAACCCTCCGGAAACATATGGCACCCTACAAGCTCCTACCAACCCCTGCAGGCACTTACATAACCCTACAGGCCCCTACGGAAATCTATGGGACTCTACGGGCCCCTAGGGAACCCTTCAGATTTCGACGGAACCCTACCAGCCCCTCTGGAACCCTACAGAATACTCCAGGACCCGACAGCACTCTACAAGACCCTTAGCAACACAACGGAACCTCACTAAAACCCTATGGGCTCCTACAGAACACTGCAGGTGCCTACGGAACCCTAGAGACCCCTACGGAACCCTACAGACACCTGCGGGCACTTACAGAACCCTGCAGGCCCCTATGGAACCCTACAGGTCCATACAGAACCCCACAGGGCCCTACGGAACTTTACCAGCCACTACGGAACTCTACGGGCCCCTACGGAACCCTGCAGAACCCTCCAGAACCTTACAGAATCCCACAGACTCCTACCAACCCCTGCGGGCACTTACACAACCCTACAGGTCCCTACGGAAATCTACGGGACTCTATGGGCCCCTAGGGAACCCTATAGATTTCGATGGAACCCTATGAGGCCCTCTGGAACCCTACAGAATACTCCAGGACCCGACAGCACTCTACAAGACCCTTAGCAACACAACGGAACCTCACTAAAACCCTATGGGCTCCTACAGAATACTGCAGGTGCCTACGGAACCCTACAGACCCGTACAGACACCTACGGGCACTTACAGAACACTGCAGGCCCCTACGGAACCCTACAGGTCCATACAGAACCCCACAGGGCCCTACGGAACTTTACCAGCCACTATGGAACTCTACGGGTCCCTACGGAACCCTGCAGAACCCTCCGGAATCTGACAGAATCCCACAGACTCCTACAGACTTCTGCGGGCACTTAAACAACCCTACAGGCCCCTACGGAACACTGCCAGCCCCTATGGAAGGAACCCTACGGGCCCCTACAGAACACTACTGGCTCCTGCGGTACTCCACAGGCCTCTAGGGAACCTACGAAGCTCTACGGAGCCCTATGGATCCTTACGGAACAGTACGGGCCCATTCAGACCTCTGCGGGCACTTATGGAAACCTACAGGACCCTACGGAACTGTACGAGACTCTACAGGCCCCTAGGGAACACCACAGGCCCCTATGGAACCGTACGAGACTCTACAGTCCCCTAGGGAACACCACAGACCCCTACGGAACCTTACACAACCCTCTGGAAACTTATGGAACCCTACAAGCTCCTACCAACCCCTGCGAGCACTTACACAACCCTACAGGTCCCCACGGCAATCTACGGGACTCTATGGGCCCCTAGGGAACCCTTCAGATTTCGATGGAACTCTACGAGCCCCTCTGGAACCCTACAGAATACTCCAGGACCCGACAGCACTCTACAAGACCCTTAGCAACACAATGGAACCTCACTAAAACCCTATGGGCTCCTACAGAACACTGCAGGCGCCTACGGAACCCTACAGACCCCTACAGAATACTACCACCACTACAGAAAAATATGGCCCCTACGGAACTCTACGGAACCTGGCAGAAACACTGTGCGCCCCTACAGGCCCTTGCGGGCACTTGCAGAACTCTGCAGGAACCCACGGAACTTTATGGAACCCTACCAGCCCCTACGGAAGCCTAAAGACCATTGCAGGCAGTTACGGAACGGTACAGGGCCCTAGGGAACTTTACCAGCCACTACGGAACTCTACGGGTCCCTACGGAACCCTGCAGAACCCTCCAGAACCTTACAGAATCCCACGGATTCCTACAGACTCCTGCGGGCACTTACTCAACCCTAGAGGACCCTACGGAACACTACTGGCTCCTGCGGTACTCCAGAGGCCTCTAGGGAACCTACGAAGCTCTACGGAACCCTATGGATCCTTACGACACAGTACGGGCCCCTTCAGACCTCTGCGGGCCCTTATGGAAACCTACAGGACCCTACCGAAACTGTACGAGACTCTACAGGCCCCTAGGGAACACCACAGGCCCCTACGGAACCCTACACAACCCTCCGGAAACATATGGCACCCTACAAGCTCCTACCAACCCCTGCAGGCACTTACATAACCCTACAGGCCCCTACGGAAATCTACGGGACTCTACGGGCCCCTAGGGAACCCTTCAGATTTCGACGGAACCCTACCAGCCCCTCTGGAACCCTACAGAATACTCCAGGACCCGACAGCACTCTACAAGACCCTTAGCAACACAACAGAACCTCACTAAAACCCTATGGGCTCCTACAGAACACTGCAGGTGCCTACGGAACCCTAGAGACCCCTACGGAACCCTACAGACACCTGCGGGCACTTACGGAACCCTGCAGGCCCCTACGGAACCCTACAGGTCCATACAGAACCCCACAGGGCCCTACGGAACTTTAACAGCCACTACGGAACTCTACGGGTCCCTACGGAACCCTGCAGAACCCTCCAGAAGCTTACAGAATCCCACAGACTCCTACCAACCCCTGCGGGCACTTATACAACCCTACAGGTCCCTACGGAAATCTACGGGACTCTATGGGCCCCTAGGGAACCCTATAGATTTCGATGGAACCCTATGAGGCCCTCTGGAACCCTACAGAATACTCCAGGACCCGACAGCACTCTACAAGACCCTTAGCAACACAACGGAACCTCACTAAAACCCTATGGGCTCCTACAGAACACTGCAGGTGCCTACGGAACCCTACAGACCCCTACGGAACCCTACAGACACCTGCGGGCACTTACGGAACCCTGCAGGCCCCTACGGAACCCTACAGGTCCATACAGAACCCCACAGGGCCCTACGGAACTTTACCAGCCACTACGGAACTCTACGGGTCCCTACGGAACCCTGCAGAACCCTCCAGAACCTTACAGAATCCCACGGATTCCTACAGACTCCTGCGGGCACTTACTCAACCCTAGAGGACCCTACGGAACACTACTGGCTCCTGCGGTACTCCAGAGGCCTCTAGGGAACCTACGAAGCTCTACGGAACCCTATGGATCCTTACGACACAGTACGGGCCCCTTCAGACCTCTGCGGGCGCTTATGGAAACCTACAGGACCCTACCGAAACTGTACGAGACTCTACAGGCCCCTAGGGAACACCACAGGCCCCTACGGAACCCTACACAACCCTCCGGAAACATATGGCACCCTACAAGCTCCTACCAACCCCTGCGGGCACTTACATAACCCTACAGGCCCCTACGGAAATCTATGGGACTCTACGGGCCCCTAGGGAACCCTTCAGATTTCGACGGAACCCTACCAGCCCCTCTGGAACCCTACAGAATACTCCAGGACCCGACAGCACTCTACAAGACCCTTAGCAACACAACGGAACCTCACTAAAACCCTATGGGCTCCTACAGAACACTGCAGGTGCCTACGGAACCCTAGAGACCCCTACGGAACCCTACAGACACCTGCGGGCACTTACAGAACCCTGCAGGCCCCTATGGAACCCTACAGGTCCATACAGAACCCCACAGGGCCCTACGGAACTTTACCAGCCACTACGGAACTCTACGGGCCCCTACGGAACCCTGCAGAACCCTCCAGAACCTTACAGAATCCCACAGACTCCTACCAACCCCTGCGGGCACTTACACAACCCTACAGGTCCCTACGGAAATCTACGGGACTCTATGGGCCCCTAGGGAACCCTATAGATTTCGATGGAACCCTATGAGGCCCTCTGGAACCCTACAGAATACTCCAGGACCCGACAGCACTCTACAAGACCCTTAGCAACACAACGGAACCTCACTAAAACCCTATGGGCTCCTACAGAATACTGCAGGTGCCTACGGAACCCTACAGACCCGTACAGACACCTACGGGCACTTACAGAACACTGCAGGCCCCTACGGAACCCTACAGGTCCATACAGAACCCCACAGGGCCCTACGGAACTTTACCAGCCACTATGGAACTCTACGGGTCCCTACGGAACCCTGCAGAACCCTCCGGAATCTGACAGAATCCCACAGACTCCTACAGACTTCTGCGGGCACTTAAACAACCCTACAGGCCCCTACGGAACACTGCCAGCCCCTATGGAAGGAACCCTACGGGCCCCTACAGAACACTACTGGCTCCTGCGGTACTCCACAGGCCTCTAGGGAACCTACGAAGCTCTACGGAGCCCTATGGATCCTTACGGAACAGTACGGGCCCATTCAGACCTCTGCGGGCACTTATGGAAATCTACAGGACCCTACGGAACTGTACGAGACTCTACAGGCCCCTAGGGAACACCACAGGCCCCTACGGAACCGTACGAGACTCTACAGGCCCCTAGGGAACACCACAGGCCCCTACGGAACCCTACAAAACCCTCTGGAAACTTATGGAACCCTACAAGCTCCTACCAACCCCTGCGAGCACTTACACAACCCTACAGGTCCCCACGGCAATCTACGGGACTCTATGGGCCCCTAGGGAACCCTATAGATTTCGATGGAACCCTACCAGCCCCTCTGGAACCCTACAGAATACTCCAGGACCCGACAGCACTCTACAAGACCCTTAGCAACACAACGGAACCTCACTAAAACCCTATGGGCTCCTACAGAACACTGCAGGCGCCTACGGAACCCTACAGACCCCTACAGAATACTACCACCACTACAGAAAAATATGGCCCCTACGGAACTCTACGGAACCTGGCAGAAACACTGTGCGCCCCTACAGGCCCTTGCGGGCACTTGCAGAACTCTGCAGGAACCCACGGAACTTTATGGAACCCTACCAGCCCCTACGGAAGCCTAAAGACCCTTGCAGGCAGTTACGGAACGGTACAGGGCCCTAGGGAACTTTACCAGCCACTACGGAACTCTACGGGCCCCTACGGAACCCTGCAGAACCCTCCAGAACCTTACAGAATCCCACGGATTCCTACAGACTCCTGCGGGCACTTACTCAACCCTAGAGGACCCTACGGAACACTACTGGCTCCTACGGTACTCCACAGGCCTCTAGGGAACCTACGAAGCTCTACGGAACCCTATGGATCCTTACGGAACAGTACGGGCCCCTTCAGACCTCTGCGGGCGCTTATGGAAACCTACAGGACCCTACCGAAACTGTACGAGACTCTACAGGCCCCTAGGGAACACCACAGGCCCCTACGGAACCCTACACAACCCTCCGGAAACATATGGCACCCTACAAGCTCCTACCAACCCCTGCGGGCACTTTCATAATCCTACAGGTCCCTACGGCAATCTACGGGAGTCTATGGGCCCCTAGGGAACCCTATAGATTTTGAAGGAACCCTATGAGGCCCTCTGGAACCCTACAGAATACTCCAGGACCCGACAGCACTCTACAAGACCCTTAGCAACACAACGGAACCTCACTAAAACCCTATGGGCTCCTACAGAACACTGCAGGTGCCTACGGAACCCTACAGACCCCTACGGAACCCTACAGACACCTGCGGGCACTTACGGAACCCTGCAGGCCCCTACGGAACCCTACAGGTCCATACAGAACCCCACAGGGCCCTACGGAACTTTACCAGCCACTACGGAACTCTACGGGCCCCTACGGAACCCTGCAGAACCCTCCCGAACCTTACAGAATCCCACAGACTCCTACAGACTTCTGCGGGCACTTACACAACCCTACAGGTCCCTACGGCAATCTACGGGACTCTATGGGCCCCTAGGGAACCCTATAGATTTCGATGGAACCCTATGAGGCCCTCTGGAACCCTACAGAATACTCCAGGACCCGACAGCACTCTACAAGACCCTTAGCAACACAACGGAACCTCACTAAAACCCTATGGGCTCCTACAGAACACTGCAGGCGCCTACGGAACCCTACAGACCCCTACAGAATACTACCACCACTACAGAAAAATATGGCCCCTACGGAACTCTACGGAACCTGGCAGAAACACTGTGCGCCCCTACAGGCCCTTGCGGGCACTTGCAGAACTCTGCAGGAACCCACGGAACTTTATGGAACCCTACCAGCCCCTACGGAAGCCTAAAGACCATTGCAGGCAGTTACGGAACGGTACAGGGCCCTAGGGAACTTTACCAGCCACTACGGAACTCTACGGGTCCCTACGGAACCCTGCAGAACCCTCCAGAACCTTACAGAATCCCACGGATTCCTACAGACTCCTGCGGGCACTTACTCAAACCTAGAGGACCCTACGCAACACTACTGGCTCCTGCGGTACTCCAGAGGCCTCTAGGGAACCTACGAAGCTCTACGGAACCCTATGGATCCTTACGACACAGTACGGGCCCCTTCAGACCTCTGCGGGCGCTTATGGAAACCTACAGGACCCTACCGAAACTGTACGAGACTCTACAGGCCCCTAGGGAACACCACAGGCCCCTACGGAACCCTACACAACCCTCCGGAAACATATGGCACCCTACAAGCTCCTACCAACCCCTGCAGGCACTTACATAACCCTACAGGCCCCTACGGAAATCTACGGGACTCTATGGGCCCCTAGGGAACCCTTCAGATTTCGACGGAACCCTACCAGCCCCTCTGGAACCCTACAGAATACTCCAGGACCCGACAGCACTCTACAAGACCCTTAGCAACACAACAGAACCTCACTAAAACCCTATGGGCTCCTACAGAACACTGCAGGTGCCTACGGAACCCTAGAGACCCCTACGGAACCCTACAGACACCTGCGGGCACTTACGGAACCCTGCAGGCCCCTACGGAACCCTACAGGTCCATACAGAACCCCACAGGGCCCTACGGAACTTTAACAGCCACTACGGAACTCTACGGGTCCCTACGGAACCCTGCAGAACCCTCCAGAAGCTTACAGAATCCCACAGACTCCTACCAACCCCTGCGGGCACTTATACAACCCTACAGGTCCCTACGGAAATCTACGGGACTCTATGGGCCCCTAGGGAACCCTATAGATTTCGATGGAACCCTACCAGCCCCTCTGGAACCCTACAGAATACTCCAGGACCCGACAGCACTCTACAAGACCCTTAGCAACACAACGGAACCTCACTAAAACCCTATGGGCTCCTACAGAACACTGCAGGCGCCTACGGAACCCTACAGACCCCTACAGAATACTACCACCACTACAGAAAAATATGGCCCCTACGGAACTCTACGGAACCTGGCAGAAACACTGTGCGCCCCTACAGGCCCTAGCGGGCACTTGCAGAACTCTGCAGGAACCCACGGAACTTTATGGAACCCTACCAGCCCCTATGGAAGCCTAAAGACCCTTGCAGGCAGTTACGGAACGGTACAGGGCCCTAGGGAACTTTACCAGCCACTACGGAACTCTACGGGCCCCTACGGAACCCTGCAGAACCCTGCAGAACCTTACAGAATCCCACGGATTCCTACAGACTCCTGCGGGCACTTACTCAACCCTAGAGGACCCTACGGAACACTGCCAGCTCCTATGGAAGGAACCCTACGGGCCCCTACAGAACACTACTGGCTCCTGCGGTACTCCAGAGGCCTCTAGGGAACCTACGAAGCTCTACGGAACCCTATGGATCCTTACGGAACAGTACGGGCCCCTTCAGACCTCTGCGGGCGCTTATGGAAACCTACAGGACCCTACGGAACTGTACGAGACTCTACAGGCCCCTAGGGAACACCACAGGCCCCTACGGAACCCTACACAACCCTCCGGAAACATATGGCACCCTACAAGCTCCTACCAACCCCTGCGGGCACTTACACAACCCTACAGGCCCCTACGGAAATCTATGGGACTCTACGGGCCCCTAGGGAACCCTTCAGATTTCGACGGAACCCTACCAGCCCCTCTGGAACCCTACAGAATACTCCAGGACCCGACAGCACTCTACAAGACCCTTAGCAACACAACGGAACCTCACTAAAACCCTATGGGCTCCTACAGAATACTGCAGGTGCCTACGGAACCCTACAGACCCGTACAGACACCTACGGGCACTTACAGAACACTGCAGACCCCTATGGAACCGTACAGGTCCATACAGAACCCCACAGGGCCCTACGGAACTTTACCAGCCACTATGGAACTCTACGGGTCCCTACGGAACCCTGCAGAACCCTCCGGAATCTGACAGAATCCCACAGACTCCTACAGACTTCTGCGGGCACTTGAACAACCCTACAGGCCCCTACGGAACACTGCCAGCCCCTATAGAAGGAACCCTACGGGCCCCTACAGAACACTACTGGCTCCTGCGGTACTCCACAGGCCTCTAGGGAACCTACGAAGCTCTATGGAGCCCTATGGATCCTTACGGAACAGTACGGGCCCATTCAGACCTCTGCGGGCACTTATGGAAACCTACAGGACCCTACGGAACTGTACGAGACTCTACAGGCCCCTAGGGAACACCACAGGCCCCTACGGAACCGTACGAGACTCTACAGGCCCCTAGGGAAAACCACAGGCCCCTACGGAACCCTACACAACCCTCTGGAAACTTATGGAACCCTACAAGCTCCTACCAACCCCTGCGAGCACTTACACAACCCTACAGGACCCTACGGCAATCTACGGGACTCTATGGGCCCCTAGGGAACCCTATAGATTTCGATGGAACCCTATGAGGCCCTCTGGAACCCTACAGAATACTCCAGGACCCGACAGCACTCTACAAGACCCTTAGCAACACAACGGAACCTCACTAAAACCCTATGGGCTCCTACAGAACACTGCAGGTGCCTACGGAACCCTACAGACCCCTACGGAACCCTACAGACACCTGCGGGCACTTACGGAACCCTGCAGGCCCCTACGGAACCCTACAGGTCCATACAGAACCCCACAGGGCCCTACGGAACTTTACCAGCCACTACGGAACTCTACGGGTCCCTACGGAACCCTGCAGAACCCTCCAGAACCTTACAGAATCCCCTGGATTCCTACAGACTCCTGCAAGCACTTACTCAACCCTAGAGGACCCTACGCAACACTACTGGCTCCTGCGGTACTCCAGAGGCCTCTAGGGAACCTACGAAGCTCTACGGAACCCTATGGATCCTTACGACACAGTACGGGCCCCTTCAGACCTCTGCGGGCGCTTATGGAAACCTACAGGACCCTACCGAAACTGTACGAGACTCTACAGGCCCCTAGGGAACACCACAGGCCCCTACGGAACCCTACACAACCCTCCGGAAACATATGGCACCCTACAAGCTCCTACCAACCCCTGCGGGCACTTACATAACCCTACAGGCCCCTACGGAAATCTATGGGACTCTACGGGCCCCTAGGGAACCCTTCAGATTTCGACGGAACCCTACCAGCCCCTCTGGAACCCTACAGAATACTCCAGGACCCGACAGCACTCTACAAGACCCTTAGCAACACAACAGAACCTCACTAAAACCCTATGGGCTCCTACAGAACACTGCAGGTGCCTACGGAACCCTAGAGACCCCTACGGAACCCTACAGACACCTGCGGGCACTTACGGAACCCTGCAGGCCCCTACGGAACCCTACAGGTCCATACAGAACCCCACAGGGCCCTACGGAACTTTAACAGCCACTACGGAACTCTACGGGTCCCTACGGAACCCTGCAGAACCCTCCAGAAGCTTACAGAATCCCACAGACTCCTACCAACCCCTGCGGGCACTTATACAACCCTACAGGTCCCTACGGAAATCTACGGGACTCTATGGGCCCCTAGGGAACCCTATAGATTTCGATGGAACCCTACCAGCCCCTCTGGAACCCTACAGAATACTCCAGGACCCGACAGCACTCTACAAGACCCTTAGCAACACAACGGAACCTCACTAAAACCCTATGGGCTCCTACAGAACACTGCAGGCGCCTACGGAACCCTACAGACCCCTACAGAATCCTACCACCACTACAGAAAAATATGGCCCCTACGGAACTCTACGGAACCTGGCAGAAACACTGTGCGCCCCTACAGGCCCTAGCGGGCACTTGCAGAACTCTGCAGGAACCCACGGAACTTTATGGAACCCTACCAGCCCCTATGGAAGCCTAAAGACCCTTGCAGGCAGTTACGGAACGGTACAGGGCCCTAGGGAACTTTACCAGCCACTACGGAACTCTACGGGCCCCTACGGAACCCTGCAGAACCCTGCAGAACCTTACAGAATCCCACGGATTCCTACAGACTCCTGCGGGCACTTACTCAACCCTAGAGGACCCTACGGAACACTGCCAGCTCCTATGGAAGGAACCCTACGGGCCCCTACAGAACACTACTGGCTCCTGCGGTACTCCAGAGGCCTCTAGGGAACCTACGAAGCTCTACGGAACCCTATGGATCCTTACGGAACAGTACGGGCCCCTTCAGACCTCTGCGGGCGCTTATGGAAACCTACAGGACCCTACGGAACTGTACGAGACTCTACAGGCCCCTAGGGAACACCACAGGCCCCTACGGAACCCTACACAACCCTCCGGAAACATATGGCACCCTACAAGCTCCTACCAACCCCTGCGGGCACTTACACAACCCTACAGGCCCCTACGGAAATCTATGGGACTCTACGGGCCCCTAGGGAACCCTTCAGATTTCGACGGAACCCTACCAGCCCCTCTGGAACCCTACAGAATACTCCAGGACCCGACAGCACTCTACAAGACCCTTAGCAACACAACGGAACCTCACTAAAACCCTATGGGCTCCTACAGAATACTGCAGGTGCCTACGGAACCCTACAGACCCGTACAGACACCTACGGGCACTTACAGAACACTGCAGGCCCCTACAGAACCCTACAGGTCCATACAGAACCCCACAGGGCCCTACGGAACTTTACCAGCCACTATGGAACTCTACGGGTCCCTACGGAACCCTGCAGAACCCTCCGGAATCTGACAGAATCCCACAGACTCCTACAGACTTCTGCGGGCACTTGAACAACCCTACAGGCCCCTACGGAACACTGCCAGCCCCTATAGAAGGAACCCTACGGGCCCCTACAGAACACTACTGGCTCCTGCGGTACTCCACAGGCCTCTAGGGAACCTACGAAGCTCTATGGAGCCCTATGGATCCTTACGGAACAGTACGGGCCCATTCAGACCTCTGCGGGCACTTATGGAAACCTACAGGACCCTACGGAACTGTACGAGACTCTACAGGCCCCTAGGGAACACCACAGGCCCCTACGGAACCGTACGAGACTCTACAGGCCCCTAGGGAAAACCACAGGCCCCTACGGAACCCTACACAACCCTCTGGAAACTTATGGAACCCTACAAGCTCCTACCAACCCCTGCGAGCACTTACACAACCCTACAGGACCCTACGGCAATCTACGGGACTCTATGGGCCCCTAGGGAACCCTATAGATTTCGATGGAACCCTATGAGGCCCTCTGGAACCCTACAGAATACTCCAGGACCCGACAGCACTCTACAAGACCCTTAGCAACACAACGGAACCTCACTAAAACCCTATGGGCTCCTACAGAACACTGCAGGTGCCTACGGAACCCTACAGACCCCTACGGAACCCTACAGACACCTGCGGGCACTTACGGAACCCTGCAGGCCCCTACGGAACCCTACAGGTCCATACAGAACCCCACAGGGCCCTACGGAACTTTACCAGCCACTACGGAACTCTACGGGTCCCTACGGAACCCTGCAGAACCCTCCAGAACCTTACAGAATCCCCTGGATTCCTACAGACTCCTGCAAGCACTTACTCAACCCTAGAGGACCCTACGCAACACTACTGGCTCCTGCGGTACTCCAGAGGCCTCTAGGGAACCTACGAAGCTCTACGGAACCCTATGGATCCTTACGACACAGTACGGGCCCCTTCAGACCTCTGCGGGCGCTTATGGAAACCTACAGGACCCTACCGAAACTGTACGAGACTCTACAGGCCCCTAGGGAACACCACAGGCCCCTACGGAACCCTACACAACCCTCCGGAAACATATGGCACCCTACAAGCTCCTACCAACCCCTGCGGGCACTTACATAACCCTACAGGCCCCTACGGAAATCTATGGGACTCTACGGGCCCCTAGGGAACCCTTCAGATTTCGACGGAACCCTACCAGCCCCTCTGGAACCCTACAGAATACTCCAGGACCCGACAGCACTCTACAAGACCCTTAGCAACACAACAGAACCTCACTAAAACCCTATGGGCTCCTACAGAACACTGCAGGTGCCTACGGAACCCTAGAGACCCCTACGGAACCCTACAGACACCTGCGGGCACTTACGGAACCCTGCAGGCCCCTACGGAACCCTACAGGTCCATACAGAACCCCACAGGGCCCTACGGAACTTTAACAGCCACTACGGAACTCTACGGGTCCCTACGGAACCCTGCAGAACCCTCCAGAAGCTTACAGAATCCCACAGACTCCTACCAACCCCTGCGGGCACTTATACAACCCTACAGGTCCCTACGGAAATCTACGGGACTCTATGGGCCCCTAGGGAACCCTATAGATTTCGATGGAACCCTACCAGCCCCTCTGGAACCCTACAGAATACTCCAGGACCCGACAGCACTCTACAAGACCCTTAGCAACACAACGGAACCTCACTAAAACCCTATGGGCTCCTACAGAACACTGCAGGCGCCTACGGAACCCTACAGACCCCTACAGAATCCTACCACCACTACAGAAAAATATGGCCCCTACGGAACTCTACGGAACCTGGCAGAAACACTGTGCGCCCCTACAGGCCCTAGCGGGCACTTGCAGAACTCTGCAGGAACCCACGGAACTTTATGGAACCCTACCAGCCCCTATGGAAGCCTAAAGACCCTTGCAGGCAGTTACGGAACGGTACAGGGCCCTAGGGAACTTTACCAGCCACTACGGAACTCTACGGGCCCCTACGGAACCCTGCAGAACCCTGCAGAACCTTACAGAATCCCACGGATTCCTACAGACTCCTGCGGGCACTTACTCAACCCTAGAGGACCCTACGGAACACTGCCAGCTCCTATGGAAGGAACCCTACGGGCCCCTACAGAACACTACTGGCTCCTGCGGTACTCCAGAGGCCTCTAGGGAACCTACGAAGGTCTACGGAACCCTATGGATCCTTACGGAACAGTACGGGCCCCTTCAGACCTCTGCGGGCGCTTATGGAAACCTACAGGACCCTACGGAACTGTACGAGACTCTACAGGCCCCTAGGGAACACCACAGGCCCCTACGGAACCCTACACAACCCTCCGGAAACATATGGCACCCTACAAGCTCCTACCAACCCCTGCGGGCACTTACACAACCCTACAGGCCCCTACGGAAATCTATGGGACTCTACGGGCCCCTAGGGAACCCTTCAGATTTCGACGGAACCCTACCAGCCCCTCTGGAACCCTACAGAATACTCCAGGACCCGACAGCACTCTACAAGACCCTTAGCAACACAACGGAACCTCACTAAAACCCTATGGGCTCCTACAGAATACTGCAGGTGCCTACGGAACCCTACAGACCCGTACAGACACCTACGGGCACTTACAGAACACTGCAGACCCCTATGGAACCGTACAGGTCCATACAGAACCCCACAGGGCCCTACGGAACTTTACCAGCCACTATGGAACTCTACGGGTCCCTACGGAACCCTGCAGAACCCTCCGGAATCTGACAGAATCCCACAGACTCCTACAGACTTCTGCGGGCACTTGAACAACCCTACAGGCCCCTACGGAACACTGCCAGCCCCTATAGAAGGAACCCTACGGGCCCCTACAGAACACTACTGGCTCCTGCGGTACTCCACAGGCCTCTAGGGAACCTACGAAGCTCTATGGAGCCCTATGGATCCTTACGGAACAGTACGGGCCCATTCAGACCTCTGCGGGCACTTATGGAAACCTACAGGACCCTACGGAACTGTACGAGACTCTACAGGCCCCTAGGGAACACCACAGGCCCCTACGGAACCGTACGAGACTCTACAGGCCCCTAGGGAAAACCACAGGCCCCTACGGAACCCTACACAACCCTCTGGAAACTTATGGAACCCTACAAGCTCCTACCAACCCCTGCGAGCACTTACACAACCCTACAGGACCCTACGGCAATCTACGGGACTCTATGGGCCCCTAGGGAACCCTATAGATTTCGATGGAACCCTATGAGGCCCTCTGGAACCCTACAGAATACTCCAGGACCCGACAGCACTCTACAAGACCCTTAGCAACACAACGGAACCTCACTAAAACCCTATGGGCTCCTACAGAACACTGCAGGTGCCTACGGAACCCTACAGACCCCTACGGAACCCTACAGACACCTGCGGGCACTTACGGAACCCTGCAGGCCCCTACGGAACCCTACAGGTCCATACAGAACCCCACAGGGCCCTACGGAACTTTACCAGCCACTACGGAACTCTACGGGTCCCTACGGAACCCTGCAGAACCCTCCAGAACCTTACAGAATCCCCTGGATTCCTACAGACTCCTGCAAGCACTTACTCAACCCTAGAGGACCCCTACGCAACACTACTGGCTCCTGCGGTACTCCAGAGGCCTCTAGGGAACCTACGAAGCTCTACGGAACCCTATGGATCCTTACGACACAGTACGGGCCCCTTCAGACCTCTGCGGGCGCTTATGGAAACCTACAGGACCCTACCGAAACTGTACGAGACTCTACAGGCCCCTAGGGAACACCACAGGCCCCTACGGAACCCTACACAACCCTCCGGAAACATATGGCACCCTACAAGCTCCTACCAACCCTGCGGGCACTTACATAACCCTACAGGCCCCTACGGAAATCTATGGGACTCTACGGGCCCTAGGGAACCCTTCAGATTTCGACGGAACCCTACCAGCCCCTCTGGAACCCTACAGAATACTCCAGGACCCGACAGCACTCTACAAGACCCTTAGCAACACAACAGAACCTCACTAAAACCCTATGGGCTCCTACAGAACACTGCAGGTGCCTACGGAACCCTAGAGACCCCTACGGAACCCTACAGACACCTGCGGGCACTTACGGAACCCTGCAGGCCCCTACGGAACCCTACAGGTCCATACAGAACCCCACAGGCCCTACGGAACTTTAACAGCCACTACGGAACTCTACGGGTCCCTACGGAACCCTGCAGAACCCTCCAGAAGCTTACAGAATCCCACAGACTCCTACCAACCCCTGCGGGCACTTATACAACCCTACAGGTCCCTACGGAAATCTACGGGACTCTATGGGCCCCTAGGGAACCCTATAGATTTCGATGGAACCCTACCAGCCCCTCTGGAACCCTACAGAATACTCCAGGACCCGACAGCACTCTACAAGACCCTTAGCAACACAACGGAACCTCACTAAAACCCTATGGGCTCCTACAGAACACTGCAGGCGCCTACGGAACCCTACAGACCCCTACAGAATCCTACCACCACCTACAGAAAAATATGGCCCCTACGGAACTCTACGGAACCTGGCAGAAACACTGTGCGCCCCTACAGGCCCTAGCGGGCACTTGCAGAACTCTGCAGGAACCCACGGAACTTATGGAACCCTACCAGCCCCTATGGAAGCCTAAAGACCCTTGCAGGCAGTTACGGAACGGTACAGGGCCCTAGGGAACTTTACCAGCCACTACGGAACTCTACGGGCCCCTACGGAACCCTGCAGAACCCTGCAGAACCTTACAGAATCCCACGGATTCCTACAGACTCCTGCGGGCACTTACTCAACCCTAGAGGACCCTACGGAACACTGCCAGCTCCTATGGAAGGAACCCTACGGGCCCCTACAGAACACTACTGGCTCCTGCGGTACTCCAGAGGCCTCTAGGGAACCTACGAAGCTCTACGGAACCCTATGGATCCTTACGGAACAGTACGGGCCCCTTCAGACCTCTGCGGGCGCTTATGGAAACCTACAGGACCCTACGGAACTGTACGAGACTCTACAGGCCCCTAGGGAACACCACAGGCCCCTACGGAACCCTACACAACCCTCCGGAAACATATGGCACCCTACAAGCCTTCCTACCAACCCCTGCGGGCACTTACACAACCCTACAGGCCCCTACGGAAATCTATGGGACTCTACGGGCCCCTAGGGAACCCTTCAGATTTCGACGGAACCCTACCAGCCCCTCTGGAACCCTACAGAATACTCCAGGACCCGACAGCACTCTACAAGACCCTTAGCAACACAACGGAACCTCACTAAAACCCTATGGGCTCCTACAGAATACTGCAGGTGCCTACGGAACCCTACAGACCCGTAGACACCTACGGGCACTTACAGAACACTGCAGGCCCCTACAGAACCCTACAGGTCCATACAGAACCCCACAGGGCCCTACGGAACTTTACCAGCCACTATGGAACTCTACGGGTCCCTACGGAACCCTGCAGAACCCTCCGGAATCTGACAGAATCCCACAGACTCCTACAGACTTCTGCGGGCACTTGAACAACCCTACAGGCCCCTACGGAACACTGCCAGCCCCTATAGAAGGAACCCTACGGGCCCCTACAGAACACTACTGGCTCCTGCGGTACTCCACAGGCCTCTAGGGAACCTACGAAGCTCTATGGAGCCCTATGGATCCTTACGGAACAGTACGGGCCCATTCAGACCTCTGCGGGCACTTATGGAAACCTACAGGACCCTACGGAACTGTACGAGACTCTACAGGCCCCTAGGGAACACCACAGGCCCCTACGGAACCGTACGAGACTCTACAGGCCCCTAGGGAAAACCACAGGCCCCTACGGAACCCTACACAACCCTCTGGAAACTTATGGAACCCTACAAGCTCCTACCAACCCCTGCGAGCACTTACACAACCCTACAGGACCCTACGGCAATCTACGGGACTCTATGGGCCCCTAGGGAACCCTATAGATTTCGATGGAACCCTATGAGGCCCTCTGGAACCCTACAGAATACTCCAGGACCCGACAGCACTCTACAAGACCCTTAGCAACACAACGGAACCTCACTAAAACCCTATGGGCTCCTACAGAACACTGCAGGTGCCTACGGAACCCTACAGACCCCTACGGAACCCTACAGACACCTGCGGGCACTTACGGAACCCTGCAGGCCCCTACGGAACCCTACAGGTCCATACAGAACCCCACAGGGCCCTACGGAACTTTACCAGCCACTACGGAACTCTACGGGTCCCTACGGAACCCTGCAGAACCCTCCAGAACCTTACAGAATCCCCTGGATTCCTACAGACTCCTGCAAGCACTTACTCAACCCTAGAGGACCCTACGCAACACTACTGGCTCCTGCGGTACTCCAGAGGCCTCTAGGGAACCTACGAAGCTCTACGGAACCCTATGGATCCTTACGACACAGTACGGGCCCCTTCAGACCTCTGCGGGCGCTTATGGAAACCTACAGGACCCTACCGAAACTGTACGAGACTCTACAGGCCCCTAGGGAACACCACAGGCCCCTACGGAACCCTACACAACCCTCCGGAAACATATGGCACCCTACAAGCTCCTACCAACCCCTGCGGGCACTTACATAACCCTACAGGCCCCTACGGAAATCTATGGGACTCTACGGGCCCCTAGGGAACCCTTCAGATTTCGACGGAACCCTACCAGCCCCTCTGGAACCCTACAGAATACTCCAGGACCCGACAGCACTCTACAAGACCCTTAGCAACACAACAGAACCTCACTAAAACCCTATGGGCTCCTACAGAACACTGCAGGTGCCTACGGAACCCTAGAGACCCCTACGGAACCCTACAGACACCTGCGGGCACTTACGGAACCCTGCAGGCCCCTACGGAACCCTACAGGTCCATACAGAACCCCACAGGGCCCTACGGAACTTTAACAGCCACTACGGAACTCTACGGGTCCCTACGGAACCCTGCAGAACCCTCCAGAAGCTTACAGAATCCCACAGACTCCTACCAACCCCTGCGGGCACTTATACAACCCTACAGGTCCCTACGGAAATCTACGGGACTCTATGGGCCCCTAGGGAACCCTATAGATTTCGATGGAACCCTACCAGCCCCTCTGGAACCCTACAGAATACTCCAGGACCCGACAGCACTCTACAAGACCCTTAGCAACACAACGGAACCTCACTAAAACCCTATGGGCTCCTACAGAACACTGCAGGCGCCTACGGAACCCTACAGACCCCTACAGAATCCTACCACCACTACAGAAAAATATGGCCCCTACGGAACTCTACGGAACCTGGCAGAAACACTGTGCGCCCCTACAGGCCCTAGCGGGCACTTGCAGAACTCTGCAGGAACCCACGGAACTTTATGGAACCCTACCAGCCCCTATGGAAGCCTAAAGACCCTTGCAGGCAGTTACGGAACGGTACAGGGCCCTAGGGAACTTTACCAGCCACTACGGAACTCTACGGGCCCCTACGGAACCCTGCAGAACCCTGCAGAACCTTACAGAATCCCACGGATTCCTACAGACTCCTGCGGGCACTTACTCAACCCTAGAGGACCCTACGGAACACTGCCAGCTCCTATGGAAGGAACCCTACGGGCCCCTACAGAACACTACTGGCTCCTGCGGTACTCCAGAGGCCTCTAGGGAACCTACGAAGGTCTACGGAACCCTATGGATCCTTACGGAACAGTACGGGCCCCTTCAGACCTCTGCGGGCGCTTATGGAAACCTACAGGACCCTACGGAACTGTACGAGACTCTACAGGCCCCTAGGGAACACCACAGGCCCCTACGGAACCCTACACAACCCTCCGGAAACATATGGCACCCTACAAGCTCCTACCAACCCCTGCGGGCACTTACACAACCCTACAGGCCCCTACGGAAATCTATGGGACTCTACGGGCCCCTAGGGAACCCTTCAGATTTCGACGGAACCCTACCAGCCCCTCTGGAACCCTACAGAATACTCCAGGACCCGACAGCACTCTACAAGACCCTTAGCAACACAACGGAACCTCACTAAAACCCTATGGGCTCCTACAGAATACTGCAGGTGCCTACGGAACCCTACAGACCCGTACAGACACCTACGGGCACTTACAGAACACTGCAGGCCCCTACAGAACCCTACAGGTCCATACAGAACCCCACAGGGCCCTACGGAACTTTACCAGCCACTATGGAACTCTACGGGTCCCTACGGAACCCTGCAGAACCCTCCGGAATCTGACAGAATCCCACAGACTCCTACAGACTTCTGCGGGCACTTGAACAACCCTACAGGCCCCTACGGAACACTGCCAGCCCCTATAGAAGGAACCCTACGGGCCCCTACAGAACACTACTGGCTCCTGCGGTACTCCACAGGCCTCTAGGGAACCTACGAAGCTCTATGGAGCCCTATGGATCCTTACGGAACAGTACGGGCCCATTCAGACCTCTGCGGGCACTTATGGAAACCTACAGGACCCTACGGAACTGTACGAGACTCTACAGGCCCCTAGGGAACACCACAGGCCCCTACGGAACCGTACGAGACTCTACAGGCCCCTAGGGAAAACCACAGGCCCCTACGGAACCCTACACAACCCTCTGGAAACGTATGGAACCCTACAAGCTCCTACCAACCCCTGCGAGCACTTACACAACCCTACAGGACCCTACGGCAATCTACGGGACTCTATGGGCCCCTAGGGAACCCTATAGATTTCGATGGAACCCTATGAGGCCCTCTGGAACCCTACAGAATACTCCAGGACCCGACAGCACTCTACAAGACCCTTAGCAACACAACGGAACCTCACTAAAACCCTATGGGCTCCTACAGAACACTGCAGGTGCCTACGGAACCCTACAGACCCCTACGGAACCCTACAGACACCTGCGGGCACTTACGGAACCCTGCAGGCCCCTACGGAACCCTACAGGTCCATACAGAACCCCACAGGGCCCTACGGAACTTTACCAGCCACTACGGAACTCTACGGGTCCCTACGGAACCCTGCAGAACCCTCCAGAACCTTACAGAATCCCCTGGATTCCTACAGACTCCTGCAAGCACTTACTCAACCCTAGAGGACCGTACGCAACACTACTGGCTCCTGTGGTACTCCAGAGGCCTCTAGGGAACCTACGAAGCTCTATGGAACCCTATGGATCCTTACGACACAGTACGGGCCCCTT
The DNA here is from genome assembly GCF_964106895.1 of Numenius arquata. Classification (NCBI taxonomy): domain Eukaryota; kingdom Metazoa; phylum Chordata; class Aves; order Charadriiformes; family Scolopacidae; genus Numenius; species Numenius arquata. The sequence goes on from NW_027414835.1 coordinate 91,081, forward strand.
CAGACCTCTGCGGGCGCTTATGGAAACCTACAGGACCCTACCGAAACTGTACGAGACTCTACAGGCCCCTAGGGAACACCACAGGCCCCTACGGAACCCTACACAACCCTCCGGAAACATATGGCACCCTACAAGCTCCTACCAACCCCTGCGGGCACTTACATAACCCTACAGGCCCCTACGGAAATCTATGGGACTCTACGGGCCCCTAGGGAACCCTTCAGATTTCGACGGAACCCTACCAGCCCCTCTGGAACCCTACAGAATACTCCAGGACCCGACAGCACTCTACAAGACCCTTAGCAACACAACGGAACCTCACTAAAACCCTATGGGCTCCTACAGAACACTGCAGGTGCCTACGGAACCCTAGAGACCCCTACGGAACCCTACAGACACCTGCGGGCACTTACAGAACCCTGCAGGCCCCTATGGAACCCTACAGGTCCATACAGAACCCCACAGGGCCCTACGGAACTTTACCAGCCACTACGGAACTCTACGGGCCCCTACGGAACCCTGCAGAACCCTCCAGAACCTTACAGAATCCCACAGACTCCTACCAACCCCTGCGGGCACTTACACAACCCTACAGGTCCCTACGGAAATCTACGGGACTCTATGGGCCCCTAGGGAACCCTATAGATTTCGATGGAACCCTATGAGGCCCTCTGGAACCCTACAGAATACTCCAGGACCCGACAGCACTCTACAAGACCCTTAGCAACACAACGGAACCTCACTAAAACCCTATGGGCTCCTACAGAACACTGCAGGCGCCTACGGAACCCTACAGACCCCTACAGAATCCTACCACCACTACAGAAAAATATGGCCCCTACGGAACTCTACGGAAACTGGCAGAAACACTGTGCGCCCCTACAGGCCCTAGCGGGCACTTGCAGAACTCTGCAGGAACCCACGGAACTTTATGGAACCCTACCAGCCCCTACGGAAGCCTAAAGACCCTTGCAGGCAGTTACGGAACGGTACAGGGCCCTAGGGAACTTTACCAGCCACTACGGAACTCTACGGGCCCCTACGGAACCCTGCAGAACCCTCCAGAACCTTACAGAATCCCACGGATTCCTACAGACTCCTGCGGGCACTTACTCAACCCTAGAGGACCCTACGGAACACTGCCAGCTCCTATGGAAGGAACCCTACGGGCCCCTACAGAACACTACTGGCTCCTGCGGTACTCCAGAGGCCTCTAGGGAACCTACGAAGCTCTACGGAACCCTATGGATCCTTACGGCACAGTACGGGCCCCTTCAGACCTCTGCGGGCGCTTATGGAAACCTACAGGACCCTACGGAACTGTACGAGACTCTACAGGCCCCTAGGGAACACCACAGGCCCCTACGGAACCCTACACAACCCTCCGGAAACATATGGCACCCTACAAGCTCCTACCAACCCCTGCGGGCACTTACACAACCCTACAGGCCCCTACGGAAATCTATGGGACTCTACGGGCCCCTAGGGAACCCTTCAGATTTCGACGGAACCCTACCAGCCCCTCTGGAACCCTACAGAATACTCCAGGACCCGACAGCACTCTACAAGACCCTTAGCAACACAACGGAACCTCACTAAAACCCTATGGGCTCCTACAGAATACTGCAGGTGCCTACGGAACCCTACAGACCCGTACAGACACCTACGGGCACTTACAGAACACTGCAGGCCCCTACGGAACCCTACAGGTCCATACAGAACCCCACAGGGCCCTACGGAACTTTACCAGCCACTATGGAACTCTACGGGTCCCTACGGAACCCTGCAGAACCCTCCGGAATCTGACAGAATCCCACAGACTCCTACAGACTTCTGCGGGCACTTGAACAACCCTACAGGCCCCTACGGAACACTGCCAGCCCCTATAGAAGGAACCCTATGGGCCCCTACAGAACACTACTGGCTCCTGCGGTACTCCACAGGCCTCTAGGGAACCTACGAAGCTCTACGGAGCCCTATGGATCCTTACGGAACAGTACGGGCCCCTTCAGACCTCTGCGGGCACTTATGGAAACCTACAGGACCCTACGGAACTGTACGAGACTCTACAGGCCCCTAGGGAACACCACAGGCCCCTACGGAACCGTACGAGACTCTACAGGCCCCTAGGGAACACCACAGGCCCCTACGGAACCCTACACAACCCTCTGGAAACATATGGAACCCTACAAGCTCCTACCAACCCCTGCGAGCACTTACACAACCCTACAGGACCCTACGGAAATCTACGGGACTCTACGGGCCCCTAGGGAACCCTATAGATTTCGATGGAACCCTATGAGGCCCTCTGGAACCCTACAGAATACTCCAGGACCCGACAGCACTCTACAAGACCCTTAGCAACACAACGGAACCTCACTAAAACCCTATGGGCTCCTACAGAATACTGCAGGTGCCTACGGAACCCTACAGACCCGTACAGACACCTACGGGCACTTACAGAACACTGCAGGCCCCTACGGAACCCTACAGGTCCATACAGGACCCCACAGGGCCCTACGGAACTTTACCAGCCACTATGGAACTCTACGGGTCCCTACGGAACCCTGCAGAACCCTCCGGAATCTGACAGAATCCCACAGACTCCTACAGACTTCTGCGGGCACTTAAACAACCCTACAGGCCCCTACGGAACACTGCCAGCCCCTATGGAAGGAACCCTACGGGCCCCTACAGAACACTACTGGCTCCTGCGGTACTCCACAGGCCTCTAGGGAACCTACGAAGCTCTACGGAGCCCTATGGATCCTTACGGAACAGTACGGGCCCATTCAGACCTCTGCGGGCACTTATGGAAACCTACAGGACCCTACGGAACTGTACGAGACTCTACAGGCCCCTAGGGAACACCACAGGCCCCTACGGAACCGTACGAGACTCTACAGGCCCTTAGGGAACACCACAGGCCCCTACGGAACCCTACACAACCCTCTGGAAACTTATGGAACCCTACAAGCTCCTACCAACCCCTGCGAGCACTTACACAACCCTACAGGTCCCTACGGAAATCTAAGGAACTCTACGGGCCCCTACGGAACCCTGCAGAACCCTCCAGAACCTTACAGAAGCCCACGGATTCCTACAGACTCCTGCGGGCACTTACTCAACCCTAGAGGACCCTACGCAACACTACTGGCTCCTGCGGTACTCCAGAGGCCTCTAGGGAACCTACGAAGCTCTACGGAACCCTATGGATCCTTACGGAACAGTACGGGCCCCTTCAGACCTCTGCGGGCGCTTATGGAAACCTACAGGACCCCACCGAAACTGTACGAGACTCTACAGGCCCCTAGGGAACACCACAGGCCCCTACGGAACCCTACAGAACCTCCGGAAACATATGGCACCCTACAAGCTCCTACCAACCCCTGCGGGCACTTACATAACCCTACAGGCCCCTACGGAAATCTACGGGACTCTACGGGCCCCTAGGGAACCCTTCAGATTTTGACGGAACCCTACCAGCCTCTCTGGAACCCTACAGAATACTCCAGGAAGCGACAGCACTCTACAAGACCCTTAGCAACACAACGGAACCTCACTAAAACCCTATGGGCTCCTACAGAACACTGCAGGTGCCTACGGAACCCTACAGACCCCTACGGAACCCTACAGACACCTGCGGGCACTTACGGAACCCTGCAGGCCCCTACGGAACCCTACAGGTCCATACAGAACCCCACAGGGCCCTACGGAACTTTACCAGCCACTACGGAACTCTACGGGTCCCTACGGAACCCTGCAGAACCCTCCAGAACCTTACAGAATCCCACAGACTCCTACCAACCCCTGCGGGCACTTACACAACCCTACAGGTCCCTACGGAAATCTACGGGACTCTATGGGCCCCTAGGGAACCCTATAGATTTCGATGGAACCCTATGAGGCCCTCTGGAACCCTACAGAATACTCCAGGACCCGACAGCACTCTACAAGACCCTTAGCAACACAACGGAACCTCACTAAAACCCTATGGGCTCCTACAGAACACTGCAGGCGCCTACGGAACCCTACAGACCCCTACAGAATACTACCAGCCACTACAGAAAAATATGGCCCCTACGGAACTCTACGGAACCTGACAGAAACACTGTGCGCCCCTACAGGCCCTTGCGGGCACTTGCAGAACTCTGCAGGAACCCACGGAACTTTATGGAACCCTACCAGCCCCTATGGAAGCCTAAAGACCCTTGCAGGCAGTTACGGAACGGTACAGGGCCCTAGGGAACTTTACCAGCCTCTACGGAACTCTACGGGCCCCTACGGAACCCTGCAGAACCCTCCAGAACCTTACAGAATCCCACGGATTCCTACAGACTCCTGCGGGCACTTACTCAACCCTAGAGGACCCTACAGAACACTGCCAGCTCCTATGGAAGGAACCCTACGGGCCCCTACAGAACACTACTGGCTCCTGCGGTACTCCAGAGGCCTCTAGGGAACCTACGAAGCTCTACGGAACCCTATGGATCCTTACGGCACAGTACGGGCCCCTTCAGACCTCTGCGGACGCTTATGGAAACCTACAGGACCCCACCGAAACTGTACGAGACTCTACAGGCCCCTAGGGAACACCACAGGCCCCTACGGAACCCTACACAACCCTCCGGAAACATATGGCACCCTACAAGCTCCTACCAACCCCTGCGGGCACTTACATAACCCTACAGGCCCCTACGGAAATCTACGGGACTCTACGGGCCCCTAGGGAACCCTTCAGATTTCGACGGAACCCTACCAGCCCCTCTGGAACCCTACAGAATACTCCAGGACCCGACAGCACTCTACAAGACCCTTAGCAACACAACGGAACCTCACTAAAACCCTATGGGCTCCTACAGAATACTGCAGGTGCCTACGGAACCCTACAGACCCGTACAGACACCTACGGGCACTTACAGAACACTGCAGGCCCCTACGGAACCCTACAGGTCCATACAGAACCCCACAGGGCCCTACGGAACTTTACCAGCCACTATGGAACTCTACGGGTCCCTACAGAACCCTGCAGAACCCTCCGGAATCTGACAGAATCCCACAGACTCCTACAGACTTCTGCGGGCACTTGAACAACCCTACAGGCCCCTACGGAACACTGCCAGCCCCTATAGAAGGAACCCTACGGGCCCCTACAGAACACTACTGGCTCCTGCGGTACTCCACAGGCCTCTAGGGAACCTACGAAGCTCTACGGAGCCCTATGGATCCTTACGGAACAGTACGGGCCCCTTCAGACCTCTGCGGGCACTTATGGAAACCTACAGGACCCTACGGAACTGTACGAGACTCTACAGGCCCCTAGGGAACACCACAGGCCCCTACGGAACCCTACACAACCCTCTGGAAACTTATGGAACCCTACAAGCTCCTACCAACCCCTGCGAGCACTTACACAACCCTACAGGTCCCTACGGAAATCTAAGGAACTCTACGGGCCCCTACGGAACCCTGCAGAACCCTCCAGAACCTTACAGAATCCCACGGATTCCTACAGACTCCTGCAGGCACTTACTCAAACCTAGAGGACCCTACGCAACACTACTGGCTCCTGCGGTACTCCAGAGGCCTCTAGGGAACCTACGAAGCTCTACGGAACCCTATGGATCCTTACGACACAGTACGGGCCCCTTCAGACCTCTGCGGGCGCTTATGGAAACCTACAGGACCCTACCGAAACTGTACGAGACTCTACAGGCCCCTAGGGAACACCACAGGCCCCTACGGAACCCTACACAACCCTCCGGAAACATATGGCACCCTACAAGCTCCTACCAACCCCTGCGGGCACTTACACAACCGTACAGGCCCCTACGGAAATCTACGGGACTCTACGGGCCCCTAGGGAACCCTTCAGATTTTGACGGAACCCTACCAGCCTCTCTGGAACCCTACAGAATACTCCAGGAAGCGACAGCACTCTACAAGACCCTTAGCAACACAACGGAACCTCACTAAAACCCTATGGGCTCCTACAGAACACTGCAGGTGCCTACGGAACCCTACAGACCCCTACGGAACCCTACAGACACCTGCGGGCACTTACGGAACCCTGCAGGCCCCTACGGAACCCTACAGGTCCATACAGAACCCCACAGGGCCCTACGGAACTTTACCAGCCACTACGGAACTCTACGGGTCCCTACGGAACCCTGCAGAACCCTCCAGAACCTTACAGAATCCCACAGACTCCTACCAACCCCTGCGGGCACTTACACAACCCTACAGGTCCCTACGGAAATCTACGGGACTCTATGGGCCCCTAGGGAACCCTATAGATTTCGATGGAACCCTATGAGGCCCTCTGGAACCCTACAGAATACTCCAGGACCCGACAGCACTCTACAAGACCCTTAGCAACACAACGGAACCTCACTAAAACCCTATGGGCTCCTACAGAACACTGCAGGCGCCTACGGAACCCTACAGACCCCTACAGAATACTACCAGCCACTACAGAAAAATATGGCCCCTACGGAACTCTACGGAACCTGACAGAAACACTGTGCGCCCCTACAGGCCCTTGCGGGCACTTGCAGAACTCTGCAGGAACCCACGGAACTTTATGGAACCCTACCAGCCCCTATGGAAGCCTAAAGACCCTTGCAGGCAGTTACGGAACGGTACAGGGCCCTAGGGAACTTTACCAGCCTCTACGGAACTCTACGGGCCCCTACGGAACCCTGCAGAACCCTCCAGAACCTTACAGAATCCCACGGATTCCTACAGACTCCTGCGGGCACTTACTCAACCCTAGAGGACCCTACAGAACACTGCCAGCTCCTATGGAAGGAACCCTACGGGCCCCTACAGAACACTACTGGCTCCTGCGGTACTCCAGAGGCCTCTAGGGAACCTACGAAGCTCTACGGAACCCTATGGATCCTTACGGCACAGTACGGGCCCCTTCAGACCTCTGCGGACGCTTATGGAAACCTACAGGACCCCACCGAAACTGTACGAGACTCTACAGGCCCCTAGGGAACACCACAGGCCCCTACGGAACCCTACACAACCCTCCGGAAACATATGGCACCCTACAAGCTCCTACCAACCCCTGCGGGCACTTACATAACCCTACAGGCCCCTACGGAAATCTACGGGACTCTACGGGCCCCTAGGGAACCCTTCAGATTTCGACGGAACCCTACCAGCCCCTCTGGAACCCTACAGAATACTCCAGGACCCGACAGCACTCTACAAGACCCTTAGCAACACAACGGAACCTCACTAAAACCCTATGGGCTCCTACAGAATACTGCAGGTGCCTACGGAACCCTACAGACCCGTACAGACACCTACGGGCACTTACAGAACACTGCAGGCCCCTACGGAACCCTACAGGTCCATACAGAACCCCACAGGGCCCTACGGAACTTTACCAGCCACTATGGAACTCTACGGGTCCCTACAGAACCCTGCAGAACCCTCCGGAATCTGACAGAATCCCACAGACTCCTACAGACTTCTGCGGGCACTTGAACAACCCTACAGGCCCCTACGGAACACTGCCAGCCCCTATAGAAGGAACCCTACGGGCCCCTACAGAACACTACTGGCTCCTGCGGTACTCCACAGGCCTCTAGGGAACCTACGAAGCTCTACGGAGCCCTATGGATCCTTACGGAACAGTACGGGCCCCTTCAGACCTCTGCGGGCACTTATGGAAACCTACAGGACCCTACGGAACTGTACGAGACTCTACAGGCCCCTAGGGAACACCACAGGCCCCTACGGAACCCTACACAACCCTCTGGAAACTTATGGAACCCTACAAGCTCCTACCAACCCCTGCGAGCACTTACACAACCCTACAGGTCCCTACGGAAATCTAAGGAACTCTACGGGCCCCTACGGAACCCTGCAGAACCCTCCAGAACCTTACAGAATCCCACGGATTCCTACAGACTCCTGCGGGCACTTACTCAAACCTAGAGGACCCTACGCAACACTACTGGCTCCTGCGGTACTCCAGAGGCCTCTAGGGAACCTACGAAGCTCTACGGAACCCTATGGATCCTTACGACACAGTACGGGCCCCTTCAGACCTCTGCGGGCGCTTATGGAAACCTACAGGACCCTACCGAAACTGTACGAGACTCTACAGGCCCCTAGGGAACACCACAGGCCCCTACGGAACCCTACACAACCCTCCGGAAACATATGGCACCCTACAAGCTCCTACCAACCCCTGCGGGCACTTACACAACCGTACAGGCCCCTACGGAAATCTACGGGACTCTACGGGCCCCTAGGGAACCCTTCAGATTTCGACGGAACCATACCAGCCCCTCTGGAACCCTACAGAATACTCCAGGACCCGACAGCACTCTACAAGACCCTTAGCAACACAACGGAACCTCACTAAAACCCTATGGGCTCCTACAGAACACTGCAGGTGCCTACGGAACCCTAGAGACCCCTACGGAACCCTACAGACACCTGCGGGCACTTACGGAACCCTGCAGGCCCCTACGGAACCCTACAGGTCCATACAGAACCCCACAGGGCCCTACGGAACTTTACCAGCCACTACGGAACTCTACGGGTCCCTATGGAACCCTGCAGAACCCTCCAGAACCTTACAGAATCCCACAGACTCCTACAGACTTCTGCGGGCACTTACACAACCCTACAGGTCCCTACGGAAATCTACGGGACTCTATGGGCCCCTAGGGAACCCTATAGATTTCGATGGAACCCTATGAGGCCCTCTGGAACCCTACAGAATACTCCAGGACCCGACAGCAATCTACAAGACCCTTAGCAACACAACGGAACCTCACTAAAACCCTATGGGCTCCTACAGAACACTGCAGGCGCCTACGGAACCCTACAGACCCCTACAGAATACTACCAGCCACTACAGAAAAATATGGCCCCTACGGAACTCTACGGAACCTGGCAGAAACACTGTGCGCCCCTACAGGCCCTAGCGGGCACTTGCAGAACTCTGCAGGAACCCACGGAACTTTATAGAACCCTACCAGCCCCTATGGAAGCCTAAAGACCATTGCAGGCAGTTACGGAACGGTACAGGGCCCTAGGGAACTTTACCAGCCACTACGGAACTCTACGGGCCCCTACGGAACCCTGCAGAACCCTCCAGAACCTTACAGAATCCCACGGATTCCTACAGACTCCTGCGGGCACTTACTCAACCCTAGAGGACCCTACGGAACACTGCCAGCTCCTATGGAAGGAACCCTACGGGCCCCTACAGAACACTACTGGCTCCTGCGGTACTCCAGAGGCCTCTAGGGAACCTACGAAGCTCTACGGAACCCTATGGATCCTTACGGCACAGTACGGGCCCCTTCAGACCTCTGCGGGCGCTTATGGAAACCTACAGGACCCCACCGAAACTGTACGAGACTCTACAGGCCCCTAGGGAACACCACAGGCCCCTACGGAACCGTACGAGACTCTACAGGCCCCTAGGGAACACCACAGGCCCCTACGGAACCCTACACAACCCTCTGGAAACTTATGGAACCCTACAAGCTCCTACCAACCCCTGCGAGCACTTACACAACCCTACAGGTCCCTACGGAAATCTACGGGACTCTATGGGCCCCTAGGGAACCCTATAGATTTCGATGGAACCCTATGAGGCCCTCTGGAACCCTACAGAATACTCCAGGACCCGACAGCACTCTACAAGACCCTTAGCAACACAACGGAACCTCACTAAAACCCTATGGGCTCCTACAGAACACTGCAGGTGCCTACGGAACCCTACAGACCCCTATGGAACCCTACAGACACCTGCGGGCACTTACGGAACCCTGCAGGCCCCTATGGAACCCTACAGGTCCATACAGAACCCCACAGGGCCCTATGGAATTTTAACAGCCACTATGGAACTCTACGGGCCACTACAGAACCCTGCAGAACCCTCCGGAACCTTACAGAATCCCACAGACTCCTACAGACTTCTGCGGGCACTTACACAACCCTACAGGTCCCTACGGAAATCTACGGGACTCTATGGGCCCCTAGGGAACCCTATAGATTTCGACGGAACCCTACGAGCCCCTCTGGGGGCTGAGAATACTCCAGGACCCGACAGCACTCTACAAGACCCTTAGCAACACAACGGAACCTCACTAAAACCCTATGGGCTCCTACAGAACACTGTAGGTTCCTACGGAAACCTACAGACCCCTACAGAATACTACCAGCCACTACAGAAAAATATGGCCCCTACGGAACTCTACGGAGCCTGGCAGAAACACTGTGGGCCCCTACAGGCCCTTGCGGGCACTTGCAGAACTCTGCAGGAACCCACGGAACTTTATGGAACCCTACCAGCCCCTACGGAAGCCTAAAGACCATTGCAGGCAGTTACGGAACGGTACAGGGCCCTAGGGAACTTTACCAGCCACTACGGAACTCTAGGGGCCCCTACGGAACCCTGCAGAACCCTGCAGAACCTTACAGAATCCCACGGATTCCTACAGACTCCTGCGGGCACTTACTCAACCCTAGAGGACCCTACGGAACACTGCCAGCTCCTATGGAAGGAACCCTACGGGCCCCTACAGAACACTACTGGCTCCTGCGGTACTCCAGAGGCCTCTAGGGAACCTACGAAGCTCTACGGAACCCTATGGATCCTTACGGCACAGTACGGGCCCCTTCAGACCTCTGCGGGCGCTTATGGAAACCTACAGGACCCCACCGAAACTGTACGAGACTCTACAGGCCCCTAGGGAACACCACAGGCCCCTACGGAACCCTACACAACCCTCCGGAAACATATGGCACCCTACAAGCTCCTACCAACCCCTGCGGGCACTTACATAACCCTACAGGCCCCTACGGAAATCTACGGGACTCTACGGGCCCCTAGGGAACCCTTCAGATTTCAACGGAACCCTACCAGCCCCTCTGGAACCCTACAGAATACTCCAGGACCCGACAGCACTCTACAAGACCCTTAGCAACACAACGGAACCTCACTAAAACCCTATGGGCTCCTACAGAACACTGCAGGTGCCTACGGAACCCTAGAGACCCCTACGGAACCCTACAGACACCTGCGGGCACTTACGGAACCCTGCAGGCCCCTACGGAACCCTACAGGTCCATACAGAACCCCACAGGGCCCTACGGAACTTTACCAGCCACTACGGAACTCTACGGGTCCCTATGGAACCCTGCAGAACCCTCCAGAACCTTACAGAATCCCACAGACTCCTACCAACCCCTGCGGGCACTTACACAACCCTACAGGTCCCTACGGAAATCTACGGGACTCTATGGGCCCCTAGGGAACCCTATAGATTTCGATGGAACCCTATGAGGCCCTCTGGAACCCTACAGAATACTCCAGGACCCGACAGCACTCTACAAGACCCTTAGCAACACAACGGAACCTCACTAAAACCCTATGGGCTCCTACAGAACACTGCAGGCGCCTACGGAACCCTACAGACCCCTACAGAATACTACCAGCCACTACAGAAAAATATGGCCCCTACAGAACTCTACGGAACCTGGCAGAAACACTGTGCGCCCCTACAGGCCCTAGCGGGCACTTGCAGAACTCTGCAGGAACCCACGGAACTTTATGGAACCCTACCAGCCCCTATGGAAGCCTAAAGACCCTTGCAGGCAGTTACGGAACGGTACAGGGCCCTAGGGAACTTTACCAGCCTCTACGGAACTCTACGGGCCCCTACGGAACCCTGCAGAACCCTCCAGAACCTTACAGAATCCCACGGATTCCTACAGACTCCTGCGGGCACTTACTCAACCCTAGAGGACCCTACGGAACACTGCCAGCTCCTATGGAAGGAACCCTACGGGCCCCTACAGAACACTACTGGCTCCTGCGGTACTCCAGAGGCCTCTAGGGAACCTACGAAGCTCTACGGAACCCTATGGATCCTTACGGCACAGTACGGGCCCCTTCAGACCTCTGCGGGCGCTTATGGAAACCTACAGGACCCCACCGAAACTGTACGAGACTCTACAGGCCCCTAGGGAACACCACAGGCCCCTACGGAACCGTACGAGACTCTACAGGCCCCTAGGGAACACCACAGGCCCCTACGGAACCCTACACAACCCTCTGGAAACTTATGGAACCCTACAAGCTCCTACCAACCCCTGCGAGCACTTACACAACCCTACAGGTCCCTACGGAAATCTACGGGACTCTATGGGCCCCTAGGGAACCCTATAGATTTCGATGGAACCCTATGAGGCCCTCTGGAACCCTACAGAATACTCCAGGACCCGACAGCACTCTACAAGACCCTTAGCAACACAACGGAACCTCACTAAAACCCTATGGGCTCCTACAGAACACTGCAGGTGCCTACGGAACCCTACAGACCCCTATGGAACCCTACAGACACCTGCGGGCACTTACGGAACCCTGCAGGCCCCTACGGAACCCTACAGGTCCATACAGAACCCCACAGGGCCCTATGGAATTTTAACAGCCACTATGGAACTCTACGGGCCACTACAGAACCCTGCAGAACCCTCCGGAACCTTACAGAATCCCACAGACTCCTACAGACTTCTGCGGGCACTTACACAACCCTACAGGTCCCTACGGAAATCTACGGGACTCTATGGGCCCCTAGGGAACCCTATAGATTTCGACGGAACCCTACGAGCCCCTCTGGGGGCTGAGAATACTCCAGGACCCGACAGCACTCTACAAGACCCTTAGCAACACAACGGAACCTCACTAAAACCCTATGGGCTCCTACAGAACACTGTAGGTTCCTACGGAAACCTACAGACCCCTACAGAATACTACCAGCCACTACAGAAAAATATGGCCCCTACGGAACTCTACGGAGCCTGGCAGAAACACTGTGGGCCCCTACAGGCCCTTGCGGGCACTTGCAGAACTCTGCAGGAACCCACGGAACTTTATGGAACCCTACCAGCCCCTACGGAAGCCTAAAGACCATTGCAGGCAGTTACGGAACGGTACAGGGCCCTAGGGAACTTTACCAGCCACTACGGAACTCTAGGGGCCCCTACGGAACCCTGCAGAACCCTGCAGAACCTTACAGAATCCCACGGATTCCTACAGACTCCTGCGGGCACTTACTCAACCCTAGAGGACCCTACGGAACACTGCCAGCTCCTATGGAAGGAACCCTACGGGCCCCTACAGAACACTACTGGCTCCTGCGGTACTCCAGAGGCCTCTAGGGAACCTACGAAGCTCTACGGAACCCTATGGATCCTTACGGCACAGTACGGGCCCCTTCAGACCTCTGCGGGCGCTTATGGAAACCTACAGGACCCCACCGAAACTGTACGAGACTCTACAGGCCCCTAGGGAACACCACAGGCCCCTACGGAACCCTACACAACCCTCCGGAAACATATGGCACCCTACAAGCTCCTACCAACCCCTGCGGGCACTTACATAACCCTACAGGCCCCTACGGAAATCTACGGGACTCTACGGGCCCCTAGGGAACCCTTCAGATTTCAACGGAACCCTACCAGCCCCTCTGGAACCCTACAGAATACTCCAGGACCCGACAGCACTCTACAAGACCCTTAGCAACACAACGGAACCTCACTAAAACCCTATGGGCTCCTACAGAACACTGCAGGTGCCTACGGAACCCTAGAGACCCCTACGGAACCCTACAGACACCTGCGGGCACTTACGGAACCCTGCAGGCCCCTACGGAACCCTACAGGTCCATACAGAACCCCACAGGGCCCTACGGAACTTTACCAGCCACTACGGAACTCTACGGGTCCCTATGGAACCCTGCAGAACCCTCCAGAACCTTACAGAATCCCACAGACTCCTACCAACCCCTGCGGGCACTTACACAACCCTACAGGTCCCTACGGAAATCTACGGGACTCTATGGGCCCCTAGGGAACCCTATAGATTTCGATGGAACCCTATGAGGCCCTCTGGAACCCTACAGAATACTCCAGGACCCGACAGCACTCTACAAGACCCTTAGCAACACAACGGAACCTCACTAAAACCCTATGGGCTCCTACAGAACACTGCAGGCGCCTACGGAACCCTACAGACCCCTACAGAATACTACCAGCCACTACAGAAAAATATGGCCCCTACGGAACTCTACGGAACCTGGCAGAAACACTGTGCGCCCCTACAGGCCCTAGCGGGCACTTGCAGAACTCTGCAGGAACCCACGGAACTTTATGGAACCCTACCAGCCCCTATGGAAGCCTAAAGACCCTTGCAGGCAGTTACGGAACGGTACAGGGCCCTAGGGAACTTTACCAGCCTCTACGGAACTCTACGGGCCCCTACGGAACCCTGCAGAACCCTCCAGAACCTTACAGAATCCCACGGATTCCTACAGACTCCTGCGGGCACTTACTCAACCCTAGAGGACCCTACGGAACACTGCCAGCTCCTATGGAAGGAACCCTACGGGCCCCTACAGAACACTACTGGCTCCTGCGGTACTCCAGAGGCCTCTAGGGAACCTACGAAGCTCTACGGAACCCTATGGATCCTTACGGCACAGTACGGGCCCCTTCAGACCTCTGCGGGCGCTTATGGAAACCTACAGGACCCCACCGAAACTGTACGAGACTCTACAGGCCCCTAGGGAACACCACAGGCCCCTACGGAACCCTACACAACCCTCCGGAAACATATGGCACCCTACAAGCTCCTACCAACCCCTGCGGGCACTTACATAACCCTACAGGCCCCTGCGGAAATCTACGGGACTCTACGGGCCCCTAGGGAACCCTTCAGATTTTGACGGAACCCTACCAGCCCCTCTGGAACCCTACAGAATACTCCAGGACCCGACATCACTCTACAAGACCCTTAGCAACACAACAGAACCTCACTAAAACCCTATGGGCTCCTACAGAACACTGCAGGTGCCTACGGAACCCTACAGACCCCTATGGAACCCTACAGACACCTGCGGGCACTTACGGAACCCTGCAGGCCCCTACGGAACCCTACAGGTCCATACAGAACCCCACAGGGCCCTATGGAATTTTAACAGCCACTATGGAACTCTACGGGCCACTACAGAACCCTGCAGAACCCTCCGGAATCTGACAGAATCCCACAGACTCCTACAGACTTCTGCGGGCACTTACACAACCCTACAGGTCCCTACGGAAATCTACGGGACTCTATGGGCCCCTAGGGAACCCTATAGATTTCGACGGAACCCTACGAGCCCCTCTGGGGGCTGAGAATACTCCAGGACCCGACAGCACTCTACAAGACCCTTAGCAACACAACGGAACCTCACTAAAACCCTATGGGCTCCTACAGAACACTGTAGGTTCCTACGGAAACCTACAGACCCCTACAGAATACTACCAGCCACTACAGAAAAATATGGCCCCTACGGAACTCTACGGAGCCTGGCAGAAACACTGTGCGCCCCTACAGGCCCTTGCGGGCACTTGCAGAACTCTGCAGGAACCCACGGAACTTTATGGAACCCTACCAGCCCCTACGGAAGCCTAAAGACCATTGCAGGCAGTTACGGAACGGTACAGGGCCCTAGGGAACTTTACCAGCCACTACGGAAGTCTAGGGGCCCCTACGGAACCCTGCAGAACCCTGCAGAACCTTACAGAATCCCACGGATTCCTACAGACTCCTGCGGGCACTTACTCAACCCTAGAGGACCCTACGGAACACTGCCAGCTCCTATGGAAGGAACCCTACGGGCCCCTACAGAACACTACTGGCTCCTGCGGTACTCCAGAGGCCTCTAGGGAACCTACGAAGCTCTACGGAACCCTATGGATCCTTACGGCACAGTACGGGCCCCTTCAGACCTCTGCGGGCGCTTATGGAAACCTACAGGACCCCACCGAAACTGTACGAGACTCTACAGGCCCCTAGGGAACACCACAGGCCCCTACGGAACCCTACACAACCCTCAGGAAACATATGGCACCCTACAAGCTCCTACCAACCCCTGCGGGCACTTACATAACCCTACAGGCCCCTACGGAAATCTACGGGACTCTACGGGCCCCTAGGGAACCCTTCAGATTTCAACGGAACCCTACCAGCCCCTCTGGAACCCTACAGAATACTCCAGGACCCGACAGCACTCTACAAGACCCTTAGCAACACAACGGAACCTCACTAAAACCCTATGGGCTCCTACAGAACACTGCAGGTGCCTACGGAACCCTACAGACCCCTACGGAACCCTACAGACACCTGCGGGCACTTACGGAACCCTGCAGGCCCCTACGGAACCCTACAGGTCCATACAGAACCCCACAGGGCCCTACGGAACTTTACCAGCCACTACGGAACTCTACGGGTCCCTACGGAACCCTGCAGAACCCTCCAGAACCTTACAGAATCCCACAGACTCCTACAGACTTCTGCGGGCACTTAAACAACCCTACAGGTCCCTACGGAAATCTACGGGACTCTATGGGCCCCTAGGGAACCCTATAGATTTCGATGGAACCCTATGAGGCCCTCTGGAACCCTACAGAATACTCCAGGACCCGACAGCACTCTACAAGACCCTTAGCAACACAACGGAACCTCACTAAAACCCTATGGGCTCCTACAGAATACTGCAGGTGCCTACGGAACCCTACAGACCCGTACAGACACCTACGGGCACTTACAGAACACTGCAGGCCCCTACGGAACCCTACAGGTCCATACAGGACCCCACTGGGCCCTACGGAACTTTACCAGCCACTATGGAACTCTACGGGTCCCTACGGAACCCTGCAGAACCCTCCGGAATCTGACAGAATCCCACAGACTCCTACAGACTTCTGCGGGCACTTAAACAACCCTACAGGCCCCTACGGAACACTGCCAGCCCCTATGGAAGGAACCCTACGGGCCCCTACAGAACACTACTGGCTCCTGCGGTACTCCACAGGCCTCTAGGGAACCTACGAAGCTCTACGGAGCCCTATGGATCCTTACGGAACAGTACGGGCCCATTCAGACCTCTGCGGGCACTTATGGAAACCTACAGGACCCTACGGAACTGTACGAGACTCTACAGGCCCCTAGGGAACACCACAGGCCCCTACGGAACCGTACGAGACTCTACAGGCCCTTAGGGAACACCACAGGCCCCTACGGAACCCTACACAACCCTCTGGAAACTTATGGAACCCTACAAGCTCCTACCAACCCCTGCGAGCACTTACACAACCCTACAGGTCCCTACGGAAATCTAAGGAACTCTACGGGCCCCTACGGAACCCTGCAGAACCCTCCAGAACCTTACAGAATCCCACGGATTCCTACAGACTCCTGCGGGCACTTACTCAACCCTAGAGGACCCTACGCAACACTACTGGCTCCTGCGGTACTCCAGAGGCCTCTAGGGAACCTACGAAGCTCTACGGAACCCTATGGATCCTTACGGAACAGTACGGGCCCCTTCAGACCTCTGCGGGCGCTTATGGAAACCTACAGGACCCTACCGAAACTGTACGAGACTCTACAGGCCCCTAGGGAACACCACAGGCCCCTACGGAACCCTACACAACCCTCCGGAAACATATGGCACCCTACAAGCTCCTACCAACCCCTGCGGGCACTTACATAACCCTACAGGCCCCTGCGGAAATCTACGGGACTCTACGGGCCCCTAGGGAACCCTTCAGATTTTGACGGAACACTACCAGCCCCTCTGGAACCCTACAGAATACTCCAGGACCCGACATCACTCTACAAGACCCTTAGCAACACAACAGAACCTCACTAAAACCCTATGGGCTCCTACAGAACACTGCAGGTGCCTACGGAACCCTAGAGACCCCTACGGAACCCTACAGACACCTGCGGGCACTTACGGAACCCTGCAGGCCCCTACGGAACCCTACAGGTCCATACAGAACCCCACAGGGCCCTACGGAACTTTACCAGCCACTACGGAACTCTACGGGTCCCTATGGAACCCTGCAGAACCCTCCAGAACCTTACAGAATCCCACAGACTCCTACCAACCCCTGCGGGCACTTACACAACCCTACAGGTCCCTACGGAAATCTACGGGACTCTATGGGCCCCTAGGGAACCCTATAGATTTCGATGGAACCCTATGAGGCCCTCTGGAACCCTACAGAATACTCCAGGACCCGACAGCACTCTACAAGACCCTTAGCAACACAACGGAACCTCACTAAAACCCTATGGGCTCCTACAGAACACTGCAGGCGCCTACGGAACCCTACAGACCCCTACAGAATACTACCAGCCACTACAGAAAAATATGGCCCCTACGGAACTCTACGGAACCTGGCAGAAACACTGTGCGCCCCTACAGGCCCTTGCGGGCACTTGCAGAACTCTGCAGGAACCCACGGAACTTTATGGAACCCTACCAGCCCCTATGGAAGCCTAAAGACCCTTGCAGGCAGTTACGGAACGGTACAGGGCCCTAGGGAACTTTACCAGCCTCTACGGAACTCTACGGGCCCCTACGGAACCCTGCAGAACCCTCCAGAACCTTACAGAATCCCACGGATTCCTACAGACTCCTGCGGGCACTTACTCAACCCTAGAGGACCCTACGGAACACTGCCAGCTCCTATGGAAGGAACCCTACGGGCCCCTACAGAACACTACTGGCTCCTGCGGTACTCCAGAGGCCTCTAGGGAACCTACGAAGCTCTACGGAACCCTATGGATCCTTACGGCACAGTACGGGCCCCTTCAGACCTCTGCGGGCGCTTATGGAAACCTACAGGACCCTACCGAAACTGTACGAGACTCTACAGGCCCCTAGGGAACACCACAGGCCCCTACGGAACCCTACACAACCCTCCGGAAACATATGGCACCCTACAAGCTCCTACCAACCCCTGCGGGCACTTACATAACCCTACAGGCCCCTGCGGAAATCTACGGGACTCTACGGGCCCCTAGGGAACCCTTCAGATTTTGACGGAACCCTACCAGCCCCTCTGGAACCCTACAGAATACTCCAGGACCCGACATCACTCTACAAGACCCTTAGCAACACAACAGAACCTCACTAAAACCCTATGGGCTCCTACAGAACACTGCAGGTGCCTACGGAACCCTACAGACCCCTACGGAACCCTACAGACACCTGCGGGCACTTACGGAACCCTGCAGGCCCCTACGGAACCCTACAGGTCCATACAGAACCCCACAGGGCCCTACGGAACTTTACCAGCCACTACGGAACTCTACGGGTCCCTATGGAACCCTGCAGAACCCTCCAGAACCTTACAGAATCCCACAGACTCCTACCAACCCCTGCGGGCACTTACACAACCCTACAGGTCCCTACGGAAATCTACGGGACTCTATGGGCCCCTAGGGAACCCTATAGATTTCGATGGAACCCTATGAGGCCCTCTGGAACCCTACAGAATACTCCAGGACCCGACAGCACTCTACAAGACCCTTAGCAACACAACGGAACCTCACTAAAACCCTATGGGCTCCTACAGAACACTGCAGGCGCCTACGGAACCCTACAGACCCCTACAGAATACTACCAGCCACTACAGAAAAATATGGCCCCTACGGAACTCTACGGAACCTGGCAGAAACACTGTGCGCCCCTACAGGCCCTAGCGGGCACTTGCAGAACTCTGCAGGAACCCACGGAACTTTATGGAACCCTACCAGCCCCTACGGAAGCCTAAAGACCCTTGCAGGCAGTTACGGAACGGTACAGGGCCCTAGGGAACTTTACAAGCCACTACGGAACTCTACGGGCCCCTACGGAACCCTGCAGAACCCTGCAGAACCTTACAGAATCCCACGGATTCCTACAGACTCCTGCGGGCACTTACTCAACCCTAGAGGACCCTACGGAACACTGCCAGCTCCTATGGAAGGAACCCTACGGGCCCCTACAGAACACTACTGGCTCCTGCGGTACTCCAGAGGCCTCTAGGGAACCTACGAAGCTCTACGGAACCCTATGGATCCTTACGGAACAGTACGGGCCCCTTCAGACCTCTGCGGGCGCTTATGGAAACCTACAGGACCCCACCGAAACTGTACGAGACTCTACAGGCCCCTAGGGAACACCACAGGCCCCTACGGAACCCTACACAACCCTCCGGAAACATATGGCACCCTACAAGCTCCTACCAACCCCTGCGGGCACTTACATAACCCTACAGGCCCCTACGGAAATCTACGGGACTCTACGGGCCCCTAGGGAACCCTTCAGATTTCAACGGAACCCTACCAGCCCCTCTGGAACCCTACAGAATACTCCAGGACCCGACAGCACTCTACAAGACCCTTAGCAACACAACGGAACCTCACTAAAACCCTATGGGCTCCTACAGAACACTGCAGGTGCCTACGGAACCCTACAGACCCCTACGGAACCCTACAGACACCTGCGGGCACTTACGGAACCCTGCAGGCCCCTACGGAACCCTACAGGTCCATACAGAACCCCACAGGGCCCTACGGAACTTTACCAGCCACTACGGAACTCTACGGGTCCCTATGGAACCCTGCAGAACCCTCCAGAACCTTACAGAATCCCACAGACTCCTACAGACTTCTGCGGGCACTTAAACAACCCTACAGGTCCCTACGGAAATCTACGGGACTCTATGGGCCCCTAGGGAACCCTATAGATTTCGATGGAACCCTATGAGGCCCTCTGGAACCCTACAGAATACTCCAGGACCCGACAGCACTCTACAAGACCCTTGGCAACACAACGGAACCTCACTAAAACCCTATGGGCTCCTACAGAATACTGCAGGTGCCTACGGAACCCTACAGACCCGTACAGACACCTACGGGCACTTACAGAACACTGCAGGCCCCTACGGAACCCTACAGGTCCATACAGGACCCCACTGGGCCCTACGGAACTTTACCAGCCACTATGGAACTCTACGGGTCCCTACGGAACCCTGCAGAACCCTCCGGAATCTGACAGAATCCCACAGACTCCTACAGACTTCTGCGGGCACTTAAACAACCCTACAGGCCCCTACGGAACACTGCCAGCCCCTATGGAAGGAACCCTACGGGCCCCTACAGAACACTACTGGCTCCTGCGGTACTCCACAGGCCTCTAGGGAACCTACGAAGCTCTACGGAGCCCTATGGATCCTTACGGAACAGTACGGGCCCATTCAGACCTCTGCGGGCACTTATGGAAACCTACAGGACCCTACGGAACTGTACGAGACTCTACAGGCCCCTAGGGAACACCACAGGCCCCTACGGAACCGTACGAGACTCTACAGGCCCTTAGGGAACACCACAGGCCCCTACGGAACCCTACACAACCCTCTGGAAACTTATGGAACCCTACAAGCTCCTACCAACCCCTGCGAGCACTTACACAACCCTACAGGTCCCTACGGAAATCTAAGGAACTCTACGGGCCCCTACGGAACCCTGCAGAACCCTCCAGAACCTTACAGAATCCCACGGATTCCTACAGACTCCTGCGGGCACTTACTCAACCCTAGAGGACCCTACGCAACACTACTGGCTCCTGCGGTACTCCACAGGCCTCTAGGGAACCTACGAAGCTCTACGGAACCCTATGGATCCTTACGGAACAGTACGGGCCCCTTCAGACCTCTGCGGGCGCTTATGGAAACCTACAGGACCCTACCGAAACTGTACGAGACTCTACAGGCCCCTAGGGAACACCACAGGCCCCTACGGAACCCTACACAACCCTCCGGAAACATATGGCACCCTACAAGCTCCTACCAACCCCTGCGGGCACTTACATAAACCTACAGGCCCCTGCGGAAATCTACGGGACTCTACGGGCCCCTAGGGAACCCTTCAGATTTCGACGGAACCCTACCAGCCCCTCTGGAACCCTACAGAATACTCCAGGACCCGACATCACTCTACAAGACCCTTAGCAACACAACGGAACCTCACTAAAACCCTATGGGCTCCTACAGAACACTGCAGGTGCCTACGGAACCCTAGAGACCCCTACGGAACCCTACAGACACCTGCGGGCACTTACGGAACCCTGCAGGCCCCTACGGAACCCTACAGGTCCATACAGAACCCCACAGGGCCCTACGGAACTTTACCAGCCACTACGGAACTCTACGGGTCCCTATGGAACCCTGCAGAACCCTCCAGAACCTTACAGAATCCCACAGACTCCTACCAACCCGTGCGGGCACTTACACAACCCTACAGGTCCCTACGGAAATCTACGGGACTCTATGGGCCCCTAGGGAACCCTATAGATTTCGATGGAACCCTATGAGGCCCTCTGGAACCCTACAGAATACTCCAGGACCCGACAGCACTCTACAAGACCCTTAGCAACACAACGGAACCTCACTAAAACCCTATGGGCTCCTACAGAACACTGCAGGCGCCTACGGAACCCTACAGACCCCTACAGAATACTACCAGCCACTACAGAAAAATATGGCCCCTACGGAACTCTACGGAACCTGGCAGAAACACTGTGCGCCCCTACAGGCCCTTGCGGGCACTTGCAGAACTCTGCAGGAACCCACGGAACTTTATGGAACCCTACCAGCCCCTATGGAAGCCTAAAGACCCTTGCAGGCAGTTACGGAACGGTACAGGGCCCTAGGGAACTTTACCAGCCTCTACGGAACTCTACGGGCCCCTACGGAACCCTGCAGAACCCTCCAGAACCTTACAGAATCCCACGGATTCCTACAGACTCCTGCGGGCACTTACTCAACCCTAGAGGACCCTACGGAACACTGCCAGCTCCTATGGAAGGAACCCTACGGGCCCCTACAGAACACTACTGGCTCCTGCGGTACTCCAGAGGCCTCTAGGGAACCTACGAAGCTCTACGGAACCCTATGGATCCTTACGGCACAGTACGGGCCCCTTCAGACCTCTGCGGGCGCTTATGGAAACCTACAGGACCCTACCGAAACTGTACGAGACTCTACAGGCCCCTAGGGAACACCACAGGCCCCTACGGAACCCTACACAACCCTCCGGAAACATATGGCACCCTACAAGCTCCTACCAACCCCTGCGGGCACTTACATAACCCTACAGGCCCCTGCGGAAATCTACGGGACTCTACGGGCCCCTAGGGAACCCTTCAGATTTTGACGGAACCCTACCAGCCCCTCTGGAACCCTACAGAATACTCCAGGACCCGACATCACTCTACAAGACCCTTAGCAACACAACGGAACCTCACTAAAACCCTATGGGCTCCTACAGAACACTGCAGGTGCCTACGGAACCCTAGAGACCCCTACGGAACCCTACAGACACCTGCGGGCACTTACGGAACCCTGCAGGCCCCTACGGAACCCTACAGGTCCATACAGAACCCCACAGGGCCCTACGGAACTTTACCAGCCACTACGGAACTCTACGGGTCCCTATGGAACCCTGCAGAACCCTCCAGAACCTTACAGAATCCCACAGACTCCTACCAACCCCTGCGGGCACTTACACAACCCTACAGGTCCCTACGGAAATCTACGGGACTCTATGGGCCCCTAGGGAACCCTATAGATTTCGATGGAACCCTATGAGGCCCTCTGGAACCCTACAGAATACTCCAGGACCCGACAGCACTCTACAAGACCCTTAGCAACACAACGGAACCTCACTAAAACCCTATGGGCTCCTACAGAACACTGCAGGCGCCTACGGAACCCTACAGACCCCTACAGAATACTACCAGCCACTACAGAAAAATATGGCCCCTACGGAACTCTACGGAACCTGGCAGAAACACTGTGGGCCCCTACAGGCCCTAGCGGGCACTTGCAGAACTCTGCAGGAACCCACGGAACTTTATGGAACCCTACCAGCCCCTACGGAAGCCTAAAGACCCTTGCAGGCAGTTACGGAACGGTACAGGGCCCTAGGGAACTTTACAAGCCACTACGGAACTCTACGGGCCCCTACGGAACCCTGCAGAACCCTGCAGAACCTTACAGAATCCCACGGATTCCTACAGACTCCTGCGGGCACTTACTCAACCCTAGAGGACCCTACGGAACACTGCCAGCTCCTATGGAAGGAACCCTACGGGCCCCTACAGAACACTACTGGCTCCTGCGGTACTCCAGAGGCCTCTAGGGAACCTACGAAGCTCTACGGAACCCTATGGATCCTTACGGAACAGTACGGGCCCCTTCAGACCTCTGCGGGCGCTTATGGAAACCTACAGGACCCCACCGAAACTGTACGAGACTCTACAGGCCCCTAGGGAACACCACAGGCCCCTACGGAACCCTACACAACCCTCCGGAAACATATGGCACCCTACAAGCTCCTACCAACCCCTGCGGGCACTTACATAACCCTACAGGCCCCTACGGAAATCTACGGGACTCTACGGGCCCCTAGGGAACCCTTCAGATTTCAACGGAACCCTACCAGCCCCTCTGGAACCCTACAGAATACTCCAGGACCCGACAGCACTCTACAAGACCCTTAGCAACACAACGGAACCTCACTAAAACCCTATGGGCTCCTACAGAACACTGCAGGTGCCTACGGAACCCTACAGACCCCTACGGAACCCTACAGACACCTGCGGGCACTTACGGAACCCTGCAGGCCCCTACGGAACCCTACAGGTCCATACAGAACCCCACAGGGCCCTACGGAACTTTACCAGCCACTACGGAACTCTACGGGTCCCTATGGAACCCTGCAGAACCTTCCAGAACCTTACAGAATCCCACAGACTCCTACAGACTTCTGCGGGCACTTAAACAACCCTACAGGTCCCTACGGAAATCTACGGGACTCTATGGGCCCCTAGGGAACCCTATAGATTTCGATGGAACCCTATGAGGCCCTCTGGAACCCTACAGAATACTCCAGGACCCGACAGCACTCTACAAGACCCTTGGCAACACAACGGAACCTCACTAAAACCCTATGGGCTCCTACAGAATACTGCAGGTGCCTACGGAACCCTACAGACCCGTACAGACACCTACGGGCACTTACAGAACACTGCAGGCCCCTACGGAACCCTACAGGTCCATACAGGACCCCACTGGGCCCTACGGAACTTTACCAGCCACTATGGAACTCTACGGGTCCCTACGGAACCCTGCAGAACCCTCCGGAATCTGACAGAATCCCACAGACTCCTACAGACTTCTGCGGGCACTTAAACAACCCTACAGGCCCCTACGGAACACTGCCAGCCCCTATGGAAGGAACCCTACGGGCCCCTACAGAACACTACTGGCTCCTGCGGTACTCCACAGGCCTCTAGGGAACCTACGAAGCTCTACGGAGCCCTATGGATCCTTACGGAACAGTACGGGCCCATTCAGACCTCTGCGGGCACTTATGGAAACCTACAGGACCCTACGGAACTGTACGAGACTCTACAGGCCCCTAGGGAACACCACAGGCCCCTACGGAACCGTACGAGACTCTACAGGCCCTTAGGGAACACCACAGGCCCCTACGGAACCCTACACAACCCTCTGGAAACTTATGGAACCCTACAAGCTCCTACCAACCCCTGCGAGCACTTACACAACCCTACAGGTCCCTACGGAAATCTAAGGAACTCTACGGGCCCCTACGGAACCCTGCAGAACCCTCCAGAACCTTACAGAATCCCACGGATTCCTACAGACTCCTGCGGGCACTTACTCAACCCTAGAGGACCCTACGCAACACTACTGGCTCCTGCGGTACTCCACAGGCCTCTAGGGAACCTACGAAGCTCTACGGAACCCTATGGATCCTTACGGAACAGTACGGGCCCCTTCAGACCTCTGCGGGCGCTTATGGAAACCTACAGGACCCTACCGAAACTGTACGAGACTCTACAGGCCCCTAGGGAACACCACAGGCCCCTACGGAACCCTACACAACCCTCCGGAAACATATGGCACCCTACAAGCTCCTACCAACCCCTGCGGGCACTTACATAAACCTACAGGCCCCTGCGGAAATCTACGGGACTCTACGGGCCCCTAGGGAACCCTTCAGATTTCGACGGAACCCTACCAGCCCCTCTGGAACCCTACAGAATACTCCAGGACCCGACATCACTCTACAAGACCCTTAGCAACACAACGGAACCTCACTAAAACCCTATGGGCTCCTACAGAACACTGCAGGTGCCTACGGAACCCTAGAGACCCCTACGGAACCCTACAGACACCTGCGGGCACTTACGGAACCCTGCAGGCCCCTACGGAACCCTACAGGTCCATACAGAACCCCACAGGGCCCTACGGAACTTTACCAGCCACTACGGAACTCTACGGGTCCCTATGGAACCCTGCAGAACCCTCCAGAACCTTACAGAATCCCACAGACTCCTACCAACCCGTGCGGGCACTTACACAACCCTACAGGTCCCTACGGAAATCTACGGGACTCTATGGGCCCCTAGGGAACCCTATAGATTTCGATGGAACCCTATGAGGCCCTCTGGAACCCTACAGAATACTCCAGGACCCGACAGCACTCTACAAGACCCTTAGCAACACAACGGAACCTCACTAAAACCCTATGGGCTCCTACAGAACACTGCAGGCGCCTACGGAACCCTACAGACCCCTACAGAATACTACCAGCCACTACAGAAAAATATGGCCCCTACGGAACTCTACGGAACCTGGCAGAAACACTGTGCGCCCCTACAGGCCCTAGCGGGCACTTGCAGAACTCTGCAGGAACCCACGGAACTTTATGGAACCCTACCAGCCCCTATGGAAGCCTAAAGACCCTTGCAGGCAGTTACGGAACGGTACAGGGCCCTAGGGAACTTTACCAGCCTCTACGGAACTCTACGGGCCCCTACGGAACCCTGCAGAACCCTCCAGAACCTTACAGAATCCCACGGATTCCTACAGACTCCTGCGGGCACTTACTCAACCCTAGAGGACCCTACGGAACACTGCCAGCTCCTATGGAAGGAACCCTACGGGCCCCTACAGAACACTACTGGCTCCTGCGGTACTCCAGAGGCCTCTAGGGAACCTACGAAGCTCTACGGAACCCTATGGATCCTTACGGCACAGTACGGGCCCCTTCAGACCTCTGCGGGCGCTTATGGAAACCTACAGGACCCTACCGAAACTGTACGAGACTCTACAGGCCCCTAGGGAACACCACAGGCCCCTACGGAACCCTACACAACCCTCCGGAAACATATGGCACCCTACAAGCTCCTACCAACCCCTGCGGGCACTTACATAACCCTACAGGCCCCTGCGGAAATCTACGGGACTCTACGGGCCCCTAGGGAACCCTTCAGATTTTGACGGAACCCTACCAGCCCCTCTGGAACCCTACAGAATACTCCAGGACCCGACATCACTCTACAAGACCCTTAGCAACACAACAGAACCTCACTAAAACCCTATGGGCTCCTACAGAACACTGCAGGTGCCTACGGAACCCTAGAGACCCCTACGGAACCCTACAGACACCTGCGGGCACTTACGGAACCCTGCAGGCCCCTACGGAACCCTACAGGTCCATACAGAACCCCACAGGGCCCTACGGAACTTTACCAGCCACTACGGAACTCTACGGGTCCCTATGGAACCCTGCAGAACCCTCCAGAACCTTACAGAATCCCACAGACTCCTACCAACCCCTGCGGGCACTTACACAACCCTACAGGTCCCTACGGAAATCTACGGGACTCTATGGGCCCCTAGGGAACCCTATAGATTTCGATGGAACCCTATGAGGCCCTCTGGAACCCTACAGAATACTCCAGGACCCGACAGCACTCTACAAGACCCTTAGCAACACAACGGAACCTCACTAAAACCCTATGGGCTCCTACAGAACACTGCAGGCGCCTACGGAACCCTACAGACCCCTACAGAATACTACCAGCCACTACAGAAAAATATGGCCCCTACGGAACTCTACGGAACCTGGCAGAAACACTGTGGGCCCCTACAGGCCCTAGCGGGCACTTGCAGAACTCTGCAGGAACCCACGGAACTTTATGGAACCCTACCAGCCCCTACGGAAGCCTAAAGACCCTTGCAGGCAGTTACGGAACGGTACAGGGCCCTAGGGAACTTTACAAGCCACTACGGAACTCTACGGGCCCCTACGGAACCCTGCAGAACCCTGCAGAACCTTACAGAATCCCACGGATTCCTACAGACTCCTGCGGGCACTTACTCAACCCTAGAGGACCCTACGGAACACTGCCAGCTCCTATGGAAGGAACCCTACGGGCCCCTACAGAACACTACTGGCTCCTGCGGTACTCCAGAGGCCTCTAGGGAACCTACGAAGCTCTACGGAACCCTATGGATCCTTACGGAACAGTACGGGCCCCTTCAGACCTCTGCGGGCGCTTATGGAAACCTACAGGACCCCACCGAAACTGTACGAGACTCTACAGGCCCCTAGGGAACACCACAGGCCCCTACGGAACCCTACACAACCCTCCGGAAACATATGGCACCCTACAAGCTCCTACCAACCCCTGCGGGCACTTACATAACCCTACAGGCCCCTACGGAAATCTACGGGACTCTACGGGCCCCTAGGGAACCCTTCAGATTTTGACGGAACCCTACCAGCCCCTCTGGAACCCTACAGAATACTCCAGGACCCGACAGCACTCTACAAGACCCTTAGCAACACAACGGAACCTCACTAAAACCCTATGGGCTCCTACAGAACACTGCAGGTGCCTACGGAACCCTAGAGACCCCTACGGAACCCTACAGACACCTGCGGGCACTTACGGAACCCTGCAGGCCCCTACGGAACCCTACAGGTCCATACAGAACCCCACAGGGCCCTACGGAACTTTACCAGCCACTACGGAACTCTACGGGTCCCTATGGAACCCTGCAGAACCCTCCAGAACCTTACAGAATCCCACAGACTCCTACCAACCCGTGCGGGCACTTACACAACCCTACAGGTCCCTACGGAAATCTACGGGACTCTATGGGCCCCTAGGGAACCCTATAGATTTCGATGGAACCCTATGAGGCCCTCTGGAACCCTACAGAATACTCCAGGACCCGACAGCACTCTACAAGACCCTTAGCAACACAACGGAACCTCACTAAAACCCTATGGGCTCCTACAGAACACTGCAGGCGCCTACGGAACCCTACAGACCCCTACAGAATACTACCAGCCACTACAGAAAAATATGGCCCCTACGGAACTCTACGGAACCTGGCAGAAACACTGTGCGCCCCTACAGGCCCTTGCGGGCACTTGCAGAACTCTGCAGGAACCCACGGAACTTTATGGAACCCTACCAGCCCCTATGGAAGCCTAAAGACCCTTGCAGGCAGTTACGGAACGGTACAGGGCCCTAGGGAACTTTACCAGCCTCTACGGAACTCTACGGGCCCCTACGGAACCCTGCAGAACCCTCCAGAACCTTACAGAATCCCACGGATTCCTACAGACTCCTGCGGGCACTTACTCAACCCTAGAGGACCCTACGGAACACTGCCAGCTCCTATGGAAGGAACCCTACGGGCCCCTACAGAACACTACTGGCTCCTGCGGTACTCCAGAGGCCTCTAGGGAACCTACGAAGCTCTACGGAACCCTATGGATCCTTACGGCACAGTACGGGCCCCTTCAGACCTCTGCGGGCGCTTATGGAAACCTACAGGACCCTACCGAAACTGTACGAGACTCTACAGGCCCCTAGGGAACACCACAGGCCCCTACGGAACCCTACACAACCCTCCGGAAACATATGGCACCCTACAAGCTCCTACCAACCCCTGCGGGCACTTACATAACCCTACAGGCCCCTACGGAAATCTACGGGACTCTACGGGCCCCTAGGGAACCCTTCAGATTTCAACGGAACCCTACCAGCCCCTCTGGAACCCTACAGAATACTCCAGGACCCGACATCACTCTACAAGACCCTTAGCAACACAACAGAACCTCACTAAAACCCTATGGGCTCCTACAGAACACTGCAGGTGCCTACGGAACCCTACAGACCCCTACGGAACCCTACAGACACCTGCGGGCACTTACGGAACCCTGCAGGCCCCTACGGAACCCTACAGGTCCATACAGAACCCCACAGGGCCCTACGGAACTTTACCAGCCACTACGGAACTCTACGGGTCCCTATGGAACCCTGCAGAACCCTCCAGAACCTTACAGAATCCCACAGACTCCTACAGACTTCTGCGGGCACTTAAACAACCCTACAGGTCCCTACGGAAATCTACGGGACTCTATGGGCCCCTAGGGAACCCTATAGATTTCGATGGAACCCTATGAGGCCCTCTGGAACCCTACAGAATACTCCAGGACCCGACAGCACTCTACAAGACCCTTAGCAACACAACGGAACCTCACTAAAACCCTATGGGCTCCTACAGAATACTGCAGGTGCCTACGGAACCCTACAGACCCGTACAGACACCTACGGGCACTTACAGAACACTGCAGGCCCCTACGGAACCCTACAGGTCCATACAGGACCCCACAGGGCCCTACGGAACTTTACCAGCCACTATGGAACTCTACGGGTCCCTACGGAACCCTGCAGAACCCTCCGGAATCTGACAGAATCCCACAGACTCCTACAGACTTCTGCGGGCACTTAAACAACCCTACAGGCCCCTACGGAACACTGCCAGCCCCTATGGAAGGAACCCTACGGGCCCCTACAGAACACTACTGGCTCCTGCGGTACTCCACAGGCCTCTAGGGAACCTACGAAGCTCTACGGAGCCCTATGGATCCTTACGGAACAGTACGGGCCCCTTCAGACCTCTGCGGGCGCTTATGGAAACCTACAGGACCCCACCGAAACTGTACGAGACTCTACAGGCCCCTAGGGAACACCACAGGCCCCTACGGAACCCTACACAACCCTCCGGAAACATATGGCACCCTACAAGCTCCTACCAACCCCTGCGGGCACTTACATAACCCTACAGGCCCCTACGGAAATCTACGGGACTCTACGGGCCCCTAGGGAACCCTTCAGATTTCAACGGAACCCTACCAGCCCCTCTGGAACCCTACAGAATACTCCAGGACCCGACAGCACTCTACAAGACCCTTAGCAACACAACGGAACCTCACTAAAACCCTATGGGCTCCTACAGAACACTGCAGGTGCCTACGGAACCCTACAGACCCCTACGGAACCCTACAGACACCTGCGGGCACTTACGGAACCCTGCAGGCCCCTACGGAACCCTACAGGTCCATACAGAACCCCACAGGGCCCTACGGAACTTTACCAGCCACTACGGAACTCTACGGGTCCCTATGGAACCCTGCAGAACCCTCCAGAACCTTACAGAATCCCACAGACTCCTACAGACTTCTGCGGGCACTTAAACAACCCTACAGGTCCCTACGGAAATCTACGGGACTCTATGGGCCCCTAGGGAACCCTATAGATTTCGATGGAACCCTATGAGGCCCTCTGGAACCCTACAGAATACTCCAGGACCCGACAGCACTCTACAAGACCCTTGGCAACACAACGGAACCTCACTAAAACCCTATGGGCTCCTACAGAATACTGCAGGTGCCTACGGAACCCTACAGACCCGTACAGACACCTACGGGCACTTACAGAACACTGCAGGCCCCTACGGAACCCTACAGGTCCATACAGGACCCCACTGGGCCCTACGGAACTTTACCAGCCACTATGGAACTCTACGGGTCCCTACGGAACCCTGCAGAACCCTCCGGAATCTGACAGAATCCCACAGACTCCTACAGACTTCTGCGGGCACTTAAACAACCCTACAGGCCCCTACGGAACACTGCCAGCCCCTATGGAAGGAACCCTACGGGCCCCTACAGAACACTACTGGCTCCTGCGGTACTCCACAGGCCTCTAGGGAACCTACGAAGCTCTACGGAGCCCTATGGATCCTTACGGAACAGTACGGGCCCATTCAGACCTCTGCGGGCACTTATGGAAACCTACAGGACCCTACGGAACTGTACGAGACTCTACAGGCCCCTAGGGAACACCACAGGCCCCTACGGAACCGTACGAGACTCTACAGGCCCTTAGGGAACACCACAGGCCCCTACGGAACCCTACACAACCCTCTGGAAACTTATGGAACCCTACAAGCTCCTACCAACCCCTGCGAGCACTTACACAACCCTACAGGTCCCTACGGAAATCTAAGGAACTCTACGGGCCCCTACGGAACCCTGCAGAACCCTCCAGAACCTTACAGAATCCCACGGATTCCTACAGACTCCTGCGGGCACTTACTCAACCCTAGAGGACCCTACGCAACACTACTGGCTCCTGCGGTACTCCACAGGCCTCTAGGGAACCTACGAAGCTCTACGGAACCCTATGGATCCTTACGGAACAGTACGGGCCCCTTCAGACCTCTGCGGGCGCTTATGGAAACCTACAGGACCCTACCGAAACTGTACGAGACTCTACAGGCCCCTAGGGAACACCACAGGCCCCTACGGAACCCTACACAACCCTCCGGAAACATATGGCACCCTACAAGCTCCTACCAACCCCTGCGGGCACTTACATAAACCTACAGGCCCCTGCGGAAATCTACGGGACTCTACGGGCCCCTAGGGAACCCTTCAGATTTCGACGGAACCCTACCAGCCCCTCTGGAACCCTACAGAATACTCCAGGACCCGACATCACTCTACAAGACCCTTAGCAACACAACGGAACCTCACTAAAACCCTATGGGCTCCTACAGAACACTGCAGGTGCCTACGGAACCCTAGAGACCCCTACGGAACCCTACAGACACCTGCGGGCACTTACGGAACCCTGCAGGCCCCTACGGAACCCTACAGGTCCATACAGAACCCCACAGGGCCCTACGGAACTTTACCAGCCACTACGGAACTCTACGGGTCCCTATGGAACCCTGCAGAACCCTCCAGAACCTTACAGAATCCCACAGACTCCTACCAACCCGTGCGGGCACTTACACAACCCTACAGGTCCCTACGGAAATCTACGGGACTCTATGGGCCCCTAGGGAACCCTATAGATTTCGATGGAACCCTATGAGGCCCTCTGGAACCCTACAGAATACTCCAGGACCCGACAGCACTCTACAAGACCCTTAGCAACACAACGGAACCTCACTAAAACCCTATGGGCTCCTACAGAACACTGCAGGCGCCTACGGAACCCTACAGACCCCTACAGAATACTACCAGCCACTACAGAAAAATATGGCCCCTACGGAACTCTACGGAACCTGGCAGAAACACTGTGGGCCCCTACAGGCCCTAGCGGGCACTTGCAGAACTCTGCAGGAACCCACGGAACTTTATGGAACCCTACCAGCCCCTACGGAAGCCTAAAGACCCTTGCAGGCAGTTACGGAACGGTACAGGGCCCTAGGGAACTTTACAAGCCACTACGGAACTCTACGGGCCCCTACGGAACCCTGCAGAACCCTGCAGAACCTTACAGAATCCCACGGATTCCTACAGACTCCTGCGGGCACTTACTCAACCCTAGAGGACCCTACGGAACACTGCCAGCTCCTATGGAAGGAACCCTACGGGCCCCTACAGAACACTACTGGCTCCTGCGGTACTCCAGAGGCCTCTAGGGAACCTACGAAGCTCTACGGAACCCTATGGATCCTTACGGAACAGTACGGGCCCCTTCAGACCTCTGCGGGCGCTTATGGAAACCTACAGGACCCCACCGAAACTGTACGAGACTCTACAGGCCCCTAGGGAACACCACAGGCCCCTACGGAACCCTACACAACCCTCCGGAAACATATGGCACCCTACAAGCTCCTACCAACCCCTGCGGGCACTTACATAACCCTACAGGCCCCTACGGAAATCTACGGGACTCTACGGGCCCCTAGGGAACCCTTCAGATTTCAACGGAACCCTACCAGCCCCTCTGGAACCCTACAGAATACTCCAGGACCCGACAGCACTCTACAAGACCCTTAGCAACACAACGGAACCTCACTAAAACCCTATGGGCTCCTACAGAACACTGCAGGTGCCTACGGAACCCTACAGACCCCTACGGAACCCTACAGACACCTGCGGGCACTTACGGAACCCTGCAGGCCCCTACGGAACCCTACAGGTCCATACAGAACCCCACAGGGCCCTACGGAACTTTACCAGCCACTACGGAACTCTACGGGTCCCTATGGAACCCTGCAGAACCCTCCAGAACCTTACAGAATCCCACAGACTCCTACCAACCCCTGCGGGCACTTACACAACCCTACAGGTCCCTACGGAAATCTACGGGACTCTATGGGCCCCTAGGGAACCCTATAGATTTCGATGGAACCCTATGAGGCCCTCTGGAACCCTACAGAATACTCCAGGACCCGACAGCACTCTACAAGACCCTTAGCAACACAACGGAACCTCACTAAAACCCTATGGGCTCCTACAGAACACTGCAGGCGCCTACGGAACCCTACAGACCCCTACAGAATACTACCAGCCACTACAGAAAAATATGGCCCCTACGGAACTCTACGGAACCTGGCAGAAACACTGTGCGCCCCTACAGGCCCTTGCGGGCACTTGCAGAACTCTGCAGGAACCCACGGAACTTTATGGAACCCTACCAGCCCCTATGGAAGCCTAAAGACCCTTGCAGGCAGTTACGGAACGGTACAGGGCCCTAGGGAACTTTACCAGCCTCTACGGAACTCTACGGGCCCCTACGGAACCCTGCAGAACCCTCCAGAACCTTACAGAATCCCACGGATTCCTACAGACTCCTGCGGGCACTTACTCAACCCTAGAGGACCCTACGGAACACTGCCAGCTCCTATGGAAGGAACCCTACGGGCCCCTACAGAACACTACTGGCTCCTGCGGTACTCCAGAGGCCTCTAGGGAACCTACGAAGCTCTACGGAACCCTATGGATCCTTACGGCACAGTACGGGCCCCTTCAGACCTCTGCGGGCGCTTATGGAAACCTACAGGACCCTACCGAAACTGTACGAGACTCTACAGGCCCCTAGGGAACACCACAGGCCCCTACGGAACCCTACACAACCCTCCGGAAACATATGGCACCCTACAAGCTCCTACCAACCCCTGCGGGCACTTACATAACCCTACAGGCCCCTACGGAAATCTACGGGACTCTACGGGCCCCTAGGGAACCCTTCAGATTTCAACGGAACCCTACCAGCCCCTCTGGAACCCTACAGAATACTCCAGGACCCGACAGCACTCTACAAGACCCTTAGCAACACAACGGAACCTCACTAAAACCCTATGGGCTCCTACAGAACACTGCAGGTGCCTACGGAACCCTACAGACCCCTACGGAACCCTACAGACACCTGCGGGCACTTACGGAACCCTGCAGGCCCCTACGGAACCCTACAGGTCCATACAGAACCCCACAGGGCCCTACGGAACTTTACCAGCCACTACGGAACTCTACGGGTCCCTATGGAACCCTGCAGAACCCTCCAGAACCTTACAGAATCCCACAGACTCCTACAGACTTCTGCGGGCACTTAAACAACCCTACAGGTCCCTACGGAAATCTACGGGACTCTATGGGCCCCTAGGGAACCCTATAGATTTCGATGGAACCCTATGAGGCCCTCTGGAACCCTACAGAATACTCCAGGACCCGACAGCACTCTACAAGACCCTTAGCAACACAACGGAACCTCACTAAAACCCTATGGGCTCCTACAGAATACTGCAGGTGCCTACGGAACCCTACAGACCCGTACAGACACCTACGGGCACTTACAGAACACTGCAGGCCCCTACGGAACCCTACAGGTCCATACAGGACCCCACAGGGCCCTACGGAACTTTACCAGCCACTATGGAACTCTACGGGTCCCTACGGAACCCTGCAGAACCCTCCGGAATCTGACAGAATCCCACAGACTCCTACAGACTTCTGCGGGCACTTAAACAACCCTACAGGCCCCTACGGAACACTGCCAGCCCCTATGGAAGGAACCCTACGGGCCCCTACAGAACACTACTGGCTCCTGCGGTACTCCACAGGCCTCTAGGGAACCTACGAAGCTCTACGGAGCCCTATGGATCCTTACGGAACAGTACGGGCCCATTCAGACCTCTGCGGGCACTTATGGAAACCTACAGGACCCTACGGAACTGTACGAGACTCTACAGGCCCCTAGGGAACACCACAGGCCCCTACGGAACCGTACGAGACTCTACAGGCCCTTAGGGAACACCACAGGCCCCTACGGAACCCTACACAACCCTCTGGAAACTTATGGAACCCTACAAGCTCCTACCAACCCCTGCGAGCACTTACACAACCCTACAGGTCCCTACGGAAATCTAAGGAACTCTACGGGCCCCTACGGAACCCTGCAGAACCCTCCAGAACCTTACAGAATCCCACGGATTCCTACAGACTCCTGCGGGCACTTACTCAACCCTAGAGGACCCT
Source organism: Numenius arquata (assembly GCF_964106895.1). Classification (NCBI taxonomy): domain Eukaryota; kingdom Metazoa; phylum Chordata; class Aves; order Charadriiformes; family Scolopacidae; genus Numenius; species Numenius arquata. The sequence continues at coordinate 127,457 of NW_027414835.1, forward strand.
ACGCAACACTACTGGCTCCTGCGGTACTCCAGAGGCCTCTAGGGAACCTACGAAGCTCTACGGAACCCTATGGATCCTTACGGAACAGTACGGGCCCCTTCAGACCTCTGCGGGCGCTTATGGAAACCTACAGGACCCTACCGAAACTGTACGAGACTCTACAGGCCCCTAGGGAACACCACAGGCCCCTACGGAACCCTACACAACCCTCCGGAAACATATGGCACCCTACAAGCTCCTACCAACCCCTGCGGGCACTTACATAACCCTACAGGCCCCTGCGGAAATCTACGGGACTCTACGGGCCCCTAGGGAACCCTACAGATTTCGACGGAACCCTACCAGCCCCTCTGGAACCCTACAGAATACTCCAGGAAGCGACAGCACTCTACAAGACCCTTAGCAACACAACAGAACCTCACTAAAACCCTATGGGCTCCTACAGAACACTGCAGGTGCCTACGGAACCCTAGAGACCCCTACGGAACCCTACAGACACCTGCGGGCACTTACGGAACCCTGCAGGCCCCTACGGAACCCTACAGGTCCATACAGAACCCCACAGGGCCCTACGGAACTTTACCAGCCACTACGGAACTCTACGGGTCCCTATGGAACCCTGCAGAACCCTCCAGAACCTTACAGAATCCCACAGACTCCTACCAACCCCTGCGGGCACTTACACAACCCTACAGGTCCCTACGGAAATCTACGGGACTCTATGGGCCCCTAGGGAACCCTATAGATTTCGATGGAACCCTATGAGGCCCTCTGGAACCCTACAGAATACTCCAGGACCCGACAGCACTCTACAAGACCCTTAGCAACACAACGGAACCTCACTAAAACCCTATGGGCTCCTACAGAACACTGCAGGCGCCTACGGAACCCTACAGACCCCTACAGAATACTACCAGCCACTACAGAAAAATATGGCCCCTACGGAACTCTACGGAACCTGGCAGAAACACTGTGCGCCCCTACAGGCCCTTGCGGGCACTTGCAGAACTCTGCAGGAACCCACGGAACTTTATGGAACCCTACCAGCCCCTATGGAAGCCTAAAGACCCTTGCAGGCAGTTACGGAACGGTACAGGGCCCTAGGGAACTTTACCAGCCTCTACGGAACTCTACGGGCCCCTACGGAACCCTGCAGAACCCTCCAGAACCTTACAGAATCCCACGGATTCCTACAGACTCCTGCGGGCACTTACTCAACCCTAGAGGACCCTACGGAACACTGCCAGCTCCTATGGAAGGAACCCTACGGGCCCCTACAGAACACTACTGGCTCCTGCGGTACTCCAGAGGCCTCTAGGGAACCTACGAAGCTCTACGGAACCCTATGGATCCTTACGGCACAGTACGGGCCCCTTCAGACCTCTGCGGGCGCTTATGGAAACCTACAGGACCCTACCGAAACTGTACGAGACTCTACAGGCCCCTAGGGAACACCACAGGCCCCTACGGAACCGTACGAGACTCTACAGGCCCCTAGGGAACACCACAGGCCCCTACGGAACCCTACACAACCCTCCGGAAACATATGGCACCCTACAAGCTCCTACCAACCCCTGCGGGCACTTACATAACCCTACAGGCCCCTACGGAAATCTACGGGACTCTACGGGCCCCTAGGGAACCCTTCAGATTTCGACGGAACCCTACCAGCCCCTCTGGAACCCTACAGAATACTCCAGGAAGCGACAGCACTCTACAAGACCCTTAGCAACACAACGGAACCTCACTAAAGCCCTATGGGCTCCTACAGAACACTGCAGGTGCCTACGGAACCCTACAGACCCCTACGGAACCCTACAGACACCTGCGGGCACTTACGGAACCCTGCAGGCCCCTACGGAACCCTACAGGTCCATACAGAACCCCACAGGGCCCTACGGAACTTTACCAGCCACTACGGAACTCTACGGGTCCCTACGGAACCCTGCAGAAGCCTCCAGAACCTTACAGAATCCCACAGACTCCTACAGAGTTCTGCGGGCACTTAAACAACCCTACAGGTCCCTACGGAAATCTACGGGACTCTATGGGCCCCTAGGGAACCCTATAGATTTCGACGGAACCCTACGAGCCCCTCTGGGGGCTGAGAATACTCCAGGACCCGACAGCACTCCACAAGACCCTTAGCAACACAACGGAACCTCACTAAAACCCTATGGGCTCCTACAGAACACTGTAGGTGCCTACGGAAACCTACAGACCCCTACAGAATACTACCAGCCACTACAGAAAAATATGGCCCCTACGGAACTCTACGGAGCCTGGCAGAAACACTGTGCACCCCTACAGGCCCTAGCGGGCACTTGCAGAACTCTGCAGGAACCCACGGAACTTTATGGAACCCTACCAGCCCCTACGGAAGCCTAAAGACCCTTGCAGGCAGTTACGGAACGGTACAGGGCCCTAGGGAACTTTACCAGCCACTACGGAACTCTACGGGCCCCTACGGAACCCTGCAGAACCCTCCAGAACCTTACAGAATCCCACGGATTCCTACAGACTCCTGCGGGCACTTACTCAACCCTAGAGGACCCTACGGAACACTGCCAGCTCCTATGGAAGGAACCCTACGGGCCCCTACAGAACACTACTGGCTCCTGCGGTACTCCAGAGGCCTCTAGGGAACCTACGAAGCTCTACGGAACCCTATGGATCCTTACGGCACAGTACGGGCCCCTTCAGACCTCTGCGGGCGCTTATGGAAACCTACAGGACCCCACCGAAACTGTACGAGACTCTACAGGCCCCTAGGGAACACCACAGGCCCCTACGGAACCCTACACAACCCTCCGGAAACATATGGCACCCTACAAGCTCCTACCAACCCCTGCGGGCACTTACATAACCCTACAGGCCCCTACGGAAATCTACGGGACTCTACGGGCCCCTAGGGAACCCTTCAGATTTCAACGGAACCCTACCAGCCCCTCTGGAACCCTACAGAATACTCCAGGACCCGACAGCACTCTACAAGACCCTTAGCAACACAACGGAACCTCACTAAAACCCTATGGGCTCCTACAGAACACTGCAGGTGCCTACGGAACCCTACAGACCCCTACGGAACCCTACAGACACCTGCGGGCACTTACGGAACCCTGCAGGCCCCTACGGAACCCTACAGGTCCATACAGAACCCCACAGGGCCCTACGGAACTTTACCAGCCACTACGGAACTCTACGGGTCCCTACGGAACCCTGCAGAAGCCTCCAGAACCTTACAGAATCCCACAGACTCCTACAGACTTCTGCGGGCACTTAAACAACCCTACAGGTCCCTACGGAAATCTACGGGACTCTATGGGCCCCTAGGGAACCCTATAGATTTCGATGGAACCCTATGAGGCCCTCTGGAACCCTACAGAATACTCCAGGACCCGACAGCACTCTACAAGACCCTTAGCAACACAACGGAACCTCACTAAAACCCTATGGGCTCCTACAGAATACTGCAGGTGCCTACGGAACCCTACAGACCCGTACAGACACCTACGGGCACTTACAGAACACTGCAGGCCCCTACGGAACCCTACAGGTCCATACAGGACCCCACTGGGCCCTACGGAACTTTACCAGCCACTATGGAACTCTACGGGTCCCTACGGAACCCTGCAGAACCCTCCGGAATCTGACAGAATCCCACAGACTCCTACAGACTTCTGCGGGCACTTAAACAACCCTACAGGCCCCTACGGAACACTGCCAGCCCCTATGGAAGGAACCCTACGGGCCCCTACAGAACACTACTGGCTCCTGCGGTACTCCACAGGCCTCTAGGGAACCTACGAAGCTCTACGGAGCCCTATGGATCCTTACGGAACAGTACGGGCCCATTCAGACCTCTGCGGGCACTTATGGAAACCTACAGGACCCTACGGAACTGTACGAGACTCTACAGGCCCCTAGGGAACACCACAGGCCCCTACGGAACCGTACGAGACTCTACAGGCCCTTAGGGAACACCACAGGCCCCTACGGAACCCTACACAACCCTCTGGAAACTTATGGAACCCTACAAGCTCCTACCAACCCCTGCGAGCACTTACACAACCCTACAGGTCCCTACGGAAATCTAAGGAACTCTACGGGCCCCTACGGAACCCTGCAGAACCCTCCAGAACCTTACAGAATCCCACGGATTCCTACAGACTCCTGCGGGCACTTACTCAACCCTAGAGGACCCTACGCAACACTACTGGCTCCTGCGGTACTCCAGAGGCCTCTAGGGAACCTACGAAGCTCTACGGAACCCTATGGATCCTTACGGAACAGTACGGGCCCCTTCAGACCTCTGCGGGCGCTTATGGAAACCTACAGGACCCTACCGAAACTGTACGAGACTCTACAGGCCCCTAGGGAACACCACAGGCCCCTACGGAACCCTACACAACCCTCCGGAAACATATGGCACCCTACAAGCTCCTACCAACCCCTGCGGGCACTTACATAACCCTACAGGCCCCTGCGGAAATCTACGGGACTCTACGGGCCCCTAGGGAACCCTTCAGATTTTGACGGAACCCTACCAGCCCCTCTGGAACCCTACAGAATACTCCAGGACCCGACATCACTCTACAAGACCCTTAGCAACACAACAGAACCTCACTAAAACCCTATGGGCTCCTACAGAACACTGCAGGTGCCTACGGAACCCTAGAGACCCCTACGGAACCCTACAGACACCTGCGGGCACTTACGGAACCCTGCAGGCCCCTACGGAACCCTACAGGTCCATACAGAACCCCACAGGGCCCTACGGAACTTTACCAGCCACTACGGAACTCTACGGGTCCCTACGGAACCCTGCAGAAGCCTCCAGAACCTTACAGAATCCCACAGACTCCTACAGAGTTCTGCGGGCACTTACACAACCCTACAGGTCCCTACGGAAATCTACGGGACTCTATGGGCCCCTAGGGAACACTATAGATTTCGATGGAACCCTATGAGGCCCTCTGGAACCCTACAGAATACTCCAGGACCCGACAGCACTCTACAAGACCCTTAGCAACACAACGGAACCTCACTAAAACCCTATGGGCT